>NW_019417114.1:41935-52214 GCF_000390285.2 Anoplophora glabripennis
AAGATCCAATTGCAATATTCCATTCTACGTTCATGATCATTTTCGTACAGGTGCTGGTGCAATTGATATTTGAAAGATTTATAATTATGTTTGTGCAAGATTCGGCTTACCGTTTGGTGACTAATTCCCAATTCAACCCCAATTTGCCTTAAAGAAACAGTCTTATCAACTTCTATTCGAAATAAAACATTAATTTCCGTTCCTTCGTCGATGATAACGTTTTCTTCGGGATCATGGTTAGGCTCTCTTCGGAATTGATTTTCAAGACGATTAAAATAATTTCTCGCTGGACATTGTCTATCAGGATATCGGTCGGCATAAAGGTTTCTAGCCGCAACGGCATTTTTTCTACATTCCCCATAAATAATTAACATGTCCACTTTTTCATCCCTTGTATAAATGTGCGGCATTTTGAACAAAAATAACAACAAATGTAAAGACTTTTCCAATACACAATAAAAACACCGATAAACCAACAAAATTTATTTGACAGTCTGAAGGAATAATTTCATTGTTTTCAAAGCCACCTTAGTTTCTTAGCATTAAATTAGAACAAAATAATTGTATTTTCTTATTTTCTTTTAGCTGTAATTTTGATTGTATTTATCGCACATTTTATTACCAGGTATGAATTAATTCCTTATTAATAGTACTAATAAATGGTACCACGGTACCAATATGGTTCCATTTGAAAAAATTGAGTTTTACCCCAAAATCGATTACGATGAACTTTATTTGCTCATAAAAAACGCAATTTAGTATTTTTGACGGGATTTCGATTTTTCCAGCATTAGACGGGTCAATTGGAATAAATCGGAACCATCATGGCACACTTAAATGGAAAACTAAAAATTAAATTATAAAAAATTTTGACGTTTGAAATGTCACTTATGTGGTATCATTGGATTCAGAAAATTATGCAGATTTCAGAAATGTAATAATATACAGGGTATTCCATTTGAATATCGAAAGTTGGTATCACTTCCGGCGAAACCGGAAGTGGAAAAAAAATCATTTGTAGATCAAAAAGTGCCGCTTATTATGTATATGCAATATCCCAAATTTCAATCAATTACCTTTAAAACTAACGGGGATACGGGGGGTGTACCATGATCCTGTTACACCTGGTATACATGTCAATGTGTCCAAAATGGTGAAAATAAATAAATAAATAAATAAATAAATAAATAAATAAATAAATAAATTAATTAATTAATTAATAAACTTTGTTTGCAGACCTGATTTTGGAATAGAAAATGTTTCTTTCCTAAATGCTGGTCCATTATCATGGCTATTAATTACGATCACAATAGTAGGATCATCAAATGAAAAAGTGTTAAGATCTTTAACATCACTTAATTTCAAATTCTTAACTTTGCTCTCATCGGTACATTTGGTTGTTATCGAATATACAATTTTACAATCAGCAACATTAAGAAGAATTTTTTCATACATCATTTGGTTGGATATTACAGCAGCTCTAGATGAGTTCTATGGTAAATGTACTGTTATTTTTTTGAAACGTTATAAAATGATGTTAATTCAATTGGAACTAGCACTGACATTAATGGTAAGCAACACATTTTCCATTACGAAAATATGATTTGATAACCTTTAAAGCATTCAATCAAAAAACACTTACATATATTGATATTCTCTAATGGTGTTTACTTTCAATCACTATATTACAAAACCAAATGCTGTTCACAATCGATACCAATAGCGACGCCACTTAAGTGCTGCCCTCGATACAAAACTGTTCAGTGTGAGAAAAATGAAGTTGCCTAAAAATGACTCTGTTATTTTCCCAAAACCAATAGCAGTTGTTCTGTGTGTATTTGGTGTGCTGCCGTGGTACAGTTTCAGGAGACACGTACCGATTTATCCGAAAATATTCAAGGCTTATTGTGTACTGTTGATGTTTGCAATAGTCACTTTATCTGCCATCTTATTCTATATTCGAACAGAAATAATATTTCCAAGATTTTCTTCAGTAATAATGGTTATGGACATCATAATAGAAATAGAAGGTTTAACCTTAATTGCCATCACAGTTTTAGGATCATCGTGCAATCTATCTTCTTGGCAAGAGCTATTTCGCTATCTTCCTAAGACAGAAAAGTCATTGAGCCCCTCAACATCTCTTGGTTTCAAATCAGTGTTCTTCATTGGAAATGTATCATTGATTGTATTATTCTTAGTCGATATACTAGACGAGGACAGCTTTGCTTTCATTTTTATTCAACTTGTATTGCACCGTTACGTGTGTTTCCTTGTCGCGTATACGATTACTGTAATTGGCTACTCTATATACCAGAGATACAGATCCGTAAATCGCTTATTGCGACGCAGATCTAACGACAGTTATGGTGTTATTAAACGCATCAAGAATGTAGAAAAGGAATTTTTCGAGATATACGAATTGACGCAATGTTTCAATAAATTGTTTGGTTGGATTCTGCTGCCACTTTCATCCTACTCCATGGTACATGGACTAGCCTTCTTTTTAAGTGAGATAACTTTTGGCTTGTCCGTAACAAATATGAAGCAAATCTTTGTGAACGTCGGCTACTTGCTGATACCAATGGTAAGCAAAATAATTATTGTTAAACGTTTTACGAAAAAGAAAATATCTTATTTCGTAAAAGACGAAGCGAGTAATATACTCCAGTCGAATTAGAATTTGAACGTGAAAAAATTATTAGTAGATATTTTATTGGATTTTATGACGGGGAAGGGGTATGTGGAATGATAATATCAAAAAAGTAACTCGACTGAAGTGACGCTAAGTTGGCAAATTGCAAATAAGTGGCAAATTTACGTGTTTTTTCACTTTTTACTACCCACGAAACTCTAGACGACCTATCGGAAAATTATACGTTTTATGTTGTAGACAATTAAATTATCTACAATTTAAGGTATCTAGTCATATTTCACCAATTTGTTACATGCAAAATAAAGGTTGAACGTGGAAAAATTGCCTTTCGAAAATTGCGCCATTTTATTGCAAAAAGCAATGGATGTTGATGAAATTTATGGAAAAGACGGTCAATCCAATGACCAACATGTATGTTAAATGCCGATTCGATTGACCCTGAAATTGTTGCTCCAGGTACCTATTTGTTAATGCATTTCGTTAGTTTTTTTGCAACTAATTGTTTAATTACTAAACGTTAATTTTAGAAGTTAATATCGTAGATACATTGAGCCAAAGAAACGTGTCGAAAAAGAAAAATTTCTAGAAGTTGAAATTATGTAGCGCTTTACAACTAACAAAGTAGGACGTGCAAAACAGCGTTATAAACAAATTGTCTCAGGGTCAGAAAAAAGCCGCTCTTCAATTCGTTCTTCTTGCATTAAATACAGCTTATTTTTACGGTAATTTTAAAAAAGAGAAATTCCCTACGTTTCTTTGTTCCCAACATAGTTTTCTTATATATCGTGTTAGAAACACACTAATTTAAGCGAACATTGAAATATATTACATTAAATTCAAGTTTTTAAATTGTAATATAAAAGGTTTATAAGGCATTTAAAACAACTAGTTAATAAGGGCGTCTGCCGTCGAATATTGAATGCCGAGTGCTGAAATGGTGAATGTATGGTTCGTTATATCTCACCTGCCCTAGATGAGGAATTTGTTTAATTTACTTAGCTCTTGCCTCTCGGGTTAAGTGTTCACATTATCGGTCTTCGCTCGATTTCTAACACGGCCTTTCCTGACTTTAGAGTGTCCCACTTTAACAATATACAGGGAGACCAAATTGCTGGTACCTAGGGCAGAAAAACTAACAAGTATTCTGTAACAAGACTTTTTTTTGTAATATAAAACGATGACTCTGAACCATTTATCACCAATCCGATTGCCAGTTCACACCTAGCCTATGCAAGAAAAATAAAACAGGAACATAAAATTATGTGTATGCATACAGGAATAAAACAATAAATAAAAACAGTACATACATGCATTATCCTTAATAGCTAATAATATAAAATAACTACACCTAATTTTTGAGCTTCCGCGCTTCCAGGTAGAACTAAGACCAGGACTCTCACCCGCATAGTTCTCCTGTCAGGTGGCTAAGACCGAGAAGCGCACTCGCATAGCCCACCTGCCAGAGCAAAGACCAGAGGCCCAACCCGCATTGCTCTGTCCAGAACCAAAAACCAGGACTCTAGCCTGTACCTACTGTTCTGTTTACTTACGGCGGGCGCATCACTGTAACTCATCCACGGTCTCATATTCTCCGACCCTGCAGTCCCCTCGTATGGTATGCGTGAACGAAGAGCACCAGGTATGTCCGTGGCCTCATACATGTCATTTCCCAACTTTTTGGTCGTTCTGAATGGGCCTCGTGCAGCTGCTGGCGGTGTTTGGATCAGCCGTAAGTCATAGTAGAACCTTGTTTCCTGTACATCGATCCAATAATGCGATTCCTGCCAAAGCAACGTTTTTGTGCTGCCTCATGTTCAGCGGCTAGTGCAGTCATATGGTCTCGAATGGCAGTCACATCTAAGGGTTGAAACTTGCCATCGTTTAGGAGCCCAGTGGTAGCAACGCGGAATCCCCCAGCTGTAAGTTTGGAATGTCTTTGTTCCATTCCGTATTAAACCCATTACCTAAAGCAGAAAAATCGAACAAGCATTTGACAACCTGGAATCAGTTTTTCTGTGACTGACCTATGAAAATATACAAGGGTACACGTGTGTAACAATAATAACAAAACAAATACACATTGAATAACAGACCCAGGTGACCACTACCAGGCTACCTGACCAGAGCAACTACCACTCAAATAATAAATACCTCCAGGTGACCAAATTCCGGTCTACCTGTCCAGAGCAAATACCACTCTGCCAGAGTAAACCTCCGGTCTGTACCAGAACAAAGTATCAGGGATTTACCCTACAATGTTCTGCGCTGTAATAATAAATACCTAATTATAATAAGATAATAACAATAAAATAATAGGAATAATAGTAAAACATATTTAATAAAATTAAAAAATAAAAAATAAAAGTTAACCCTCCAGGTGATCCAATTCCAATCCACCTGACCAAAGCAAATACCACTCAAATAAAAAATACCTTCAGGTGACCAAATTCCAGTCTACCTGTCCAGAGCAAATACCACTCTGCCAAAGCAAAACTCCGCTCTGTACTAGAACAAAGTACCAGGGATCTACCCTGTTTAACTACAACAGCAACTACCATTTATTTACGTCATACAACAGTAGATTAAATTCTGGAATAATATTTATGGTCGAAGATACAGATTACTCACGTCTCGATTCCGTTTTTCGGCCAACCTTTCAAGCTGTGACGCCATGACCTAGGGACGACCGTGGTTGCGAAACGCTTTCAGCACTAGGATGAGAGACTACCGCTCGTGTGCCTTTATGCCTCCGCTTCCGGTCGCTGCCATGCACCGGGCTTGCTGAATCCAAGCGCTGTCGCCTGGCCAACGCCCTGTCTTCTTTGGGCGAACTTCCCTGCTCACTGGTTACCTGGAGTATCGCTCGCTCCAGCGCTGGCTATGACCTCTGCCATACCTCTTGCTGTCGACATCCTCCTCCCCAGACCTAGAGGTATCTCTTCGACGACGACGTCGGGTCAGGCTCCTACGGACGGGTGACTCCACGTCTCGCACGCGAGCTTCGATGTCGTTCTATCGAATCTTCCATATTAATTTTATTTTCTTAAACACTTTGTCACACAAATTCAGATCAGCACACTAGTTCAGATCCCACTTTCTGATGTTAGAAACACACTAATTTAAGCGAACATTGAAATATATTACATTAAATTCAAGTTTTTAAATTGTAATATAAAAGGTTTATAAGGCATTTAAAACAACTAGTTAATAAGGGCGTCTGCCGTCGAATATTGAATGCCGAGTGCTGAAATGGTGAATGTATGGTTCGTTATATCTCACCTGCCCTAGATGAGGAATTTGTTTAATTTACTTAGCTCTTGCTTCTCGGGTTAAGTGTTCACATTATCGGTCTTCGCTCGATTTCTAACAATCCTTAATTGTTAATTACACCGAGATTTTGGAGACAATTAACGAAAGGGTTGAACTTTTATTTCCAAAAATTTTTACATTTATAGTTCATGTAATAAACGCGTTAGCAGTAGTAAAAGTTAACGTTAATGAAAGGCCTGCACGCGGAAGAAAGAGCGCCACCGCGCCGGGCCCCCGGGTGGGTGTGGACGTCGCCTCCGTCGCGCGCGGGATTTTTGGCTTGAATGTTTCAAATTCGGGGTTCACGCACGTGCGCGGGCTCGGTGCTCCTTTCGCATGCAGGCCGTTCACTAATGTCAACATTTACCGCTACTAACGCGTTTATTGCATGAACTATCAATGTAAAACTTTTTGGAAATAGAAGTTTAACCCTTCTTTAATTGTCTCTAAAATCCCGGTCCGATACGTCCAATAGTTAATTAACAATTATTAACGTTATATAAAAAAGCTATCTTGGGAACAAAGAGACGTAGTCGATTTCTCTTTTTTAAATTACCGTAAAAATAAGCTCTATTTAATGCAAAAAGAGCGAATTCCCGAGCTGCTTTTGACTGACCCTGGGATAATTTGTTTATAACGCTGTTTTGCACGTCCTACTTTGTTATTTGCAAAGGACTACTTAATTTAAACTTTTTGAAATTTTTCTTTTTCGACACGTTTCTTTGGATCAATATATCGACAATATTAACTTCTAAAATTAACGGTTAGTGATTAAACAATTAGTTGCAAAAAAAAACAAACGAAATTAACTAACAAATACCTGAAGCAACAATTTCACGGTCGGCGTTCGGTATGTTGGCCATTGGATTGACCTTCTTTTCCATAAACTGCATCAACATCCATCGCATTTTGCAATAATAACACGCAATTTCCGAAAATTAATATGTCCGCGTTCGACCTTTATTTTACAGTTAATAAATTAGTGAAAAATTGCTTTAGATACCTTATATTGTAAGTAATTTAATTGACTACAACATAAAATAACTAATAATCCGACAGATCGTCTAAATTTTCGTGGGCAGTAAAAAAAGTGAAAAAACACGTAAATTTGCCACTAATTTGCAATTTGCCAACTTAGCGTCACTTCTTTCGTGTTACTTTTTGATATTATAATTCTACATACCCATCATAAAGTGCAATAACATGTATACTAATTATTTATTTATACTAAGTTTTCATGTTTTATGATCTAATTCGACTGGAGTAGTACTACAAAGCGCTGACACCTCTCTATAATTAAGAGCTTACGACGAATTTATACGACTTGTAGTTCAATAAATGGGCGTTTAAATGAGACACCGCATTTACAGCACGATATCGTTGTGAGAAATATATGGTTCCAGCGTAGATATCACGCTATTTTCCACCACCAATGTTGGTTCTATTTGGTTTGGTACCGTGGTATGATTTTAAGAAGAACAAAACGATACGTCTGAGAATATTCAGAATATATTGCGTGCTATTGGTTCTTGTTGCATTAGCCACATCATCGTACCTTCTGTTTCTTAAATCCGAAAAAACGTTTTCAGCAACTCTGTGGCAAAAAGGAAAAAGGGGATAAGTCTAAATTTCATATTTTAGAGGAGCTAAATAAAACTGTTTCACTAAAAAGTGATTAAACTCTTTTTTCCTGTTTTGTACTTCTGAGGATGACCAATGTCATTTGATGTAAAATATGCACAGAAGTAGACTGCATCTGGCCATTAGTTTTTGAAAAACCATTAAATATATTACTTATCCCTGAATACCTTACTTTATCCAACTTTGTTAAAATTCTTAAAGGCTGCAAGTCGACTTAACCCGTTTTGAGATTTTCAATTTTTTATGTTGACAGGCATCCTCAAAATTCTAATTAGCTATAAGTAGACATACACAAGTGATATAGTAGTAACATACCTGTTTATTAATAATTTTAATGATTGGTAAAAATAATAGTTTCGTACATCACAATAAAACATATTTTTTCTGAGGTTATGTTACTCCATTATATTCAAACTTACGTTTATCATCGATCACATCAACATTTATACACTTCTTAAGTACCACGACTATTGATATCCATTGTTTTTCTTTATACTAGACACTTTACTACACTACACAATGTTGTTATTGCACTGTATTGCACACATCCAGTGAAAATAACAGACTGTATTAAGTGCACTTAACCTTAACACTTCAATGTTTAATGAATTTGTTTGGTAATAACAAAAGGGGTTAAGTTGACATATTGCTTTTTATAATTGCTGCCATCTAGGTTAAGTTATATTTAGCTGGGATATGTGTACTTACGACGTTATTGTGTTGCTAATTATTAAGGAAACCTCGAATTAATGTAATTTTAAGAGTTATGTTTACTTAACTCTTTTCTTCATTAGCTTTATTTGGCAATACTATATTAAGTAGAGATATCCCATTTTGTCAGATCATCAAAAACAATATTATAAATGCTGGGAGAGAAGAATGTGAATTGTGGGATATGTATCCCTTTTTTCCTTTTTGCCACAGAACTATGTCAGTGATAACCGTCAGCATGATCATTTCCGAAATAACTAACCCACTGCTTTTCGTGGTCACTGTGCTGGGGTCCACGTTTTGGAATGTACATGACTGGCAAGAGTTGTTTCATAATATTCTGGTGATGGAACAGTTGTTAGATCAAGCATCACCTTATTTTAACTTACTGTTTCTCTTGGGAAATATATCTTTAACCGTTATGTTCTTCATTGAAATCCTAAGTAAAGGAAGTCCAATTATATTCTATTTGATTTCACATTTTATATATCGCTACTTTTATTTCGTTATTGCCTACTCAGTTCCTGTTACAAGCATCTTCATCTTCATATATCAGAGCTGTAAATCTTTGAACGGAATAAAGAAAGTATATTTCCATGTAACCCATCTCATAGAGTATTTCAATGTTGTTTGTGATTGGCCGCTGCTGATGCTCTCATTCTATGCCATGGTTCACGGACAGATGCTGTTTTCATACATACTAGTAGATCGCATCACATGGAATAATACAGAGATTTTCTTGGATAAGAAAACAATCTTTATGAGTGTAGGATATTTTATTATATTAGCGGTAAGTAATTAATTTGATAATTTTTTACTGATTTAGTTACGAATCTCGAAGAACTCTGTTGCTTTCACTCTCATTCACTTTATACACGGTTTAATTTTTTCTCATCCCCAGAATCAGGTCGTACCCTATGGAATGACTTACACTATAAAATAGATAAACAGCTAATATTGGTGAAAACAGCACTTGATAATTGTTGGTATTGGCGGTAAGCAATAAACTTAATGTGTTCCTATTTCTAAAATATGATTTAATAACTTATAAAGCATTCAATCTAGAAACACTTTCAGAAAACTGATGTAGTCCACTTTCAATCAGCGTATTACAAAATGTAATATTATTAAGAATCTAACAGCGATGTCATTTAAGTGTCGCCTTCGATACAAAGCGGTTGTGTGAGGAAAATTAAGTTACGTAGAAATGATTCAGCTATTTTCCCAAAGCCAATAGCAGTTGTTCTGTGTATATTTGGTGCGCTCGCTTGTACAGCTTCAAGAGACACGTTTTGATTGATCCAAAAATATTCAAGGTTTATTCTGTGCTGTTGACGTTTGCAATAGTCACTTTATCTGCAAACTTATTCTATCTTAGAACAGAAATAACGCTTCCAAAATTTCCTTCAATAGTAATGGTTATGGACGTCATCATAGAAATAGAAAGTTTAACCTTAATTGCCACCACAGTGTTAGGATCATCGGGGAACATGTCTTCTTGGCAAGAGCTATTTCGGAATATTCCTAAGGCTGAAAAATTATTAACACCACTTGGTTTCAAATCAGTGTTCTTCATTGGAAATGTATCATTGATTGTATTATTCTTAATCGACATACTAGACAGCTTTGTTTTCATTTTTATTCAACTTTTATTTGACCGTTACGTGTGTTTCCTTGCCGCTTATACGATTATTGTAATTAGCTACCTTACAGGGTGTAACTAAATAAGTGTAAAACATTTAAGGGGGTGATTCCTCATCGAAAAAAAGATAGGATCTTTCATATAAATAAACTTCATTGGAGCATCCCTTGTTAAGATACAGCCCCTTAAAGGGGGTACATAAAATTTGTTTAACAATTTTTTTCGCAAGCACTAAACAAGTTACAATATTGAAATTAACCTGACATTTTCTACTACCAAAAAGACACTTAGCCAGTAATTTATTTGGTTTACCCCATGGT
>NW_019417114.1:53557-58293 GCF_000390285.2 Anoplophora glabripennis
AATTAATGGAAAAATGATTGCTCTTTCAGGTTTTGAATCAAGTTTCATGTTAGACATACAGGGTAAAAAGTTATTAACTAAATTTTCGGTAAAATTGGTCGTAAGTGGCGCCCTCTACGAGCAATGCTGAAATTACAGCACGCATCTTATTCTCCGCCTAAAAAAATATAGTTTCACAAATTTCCAAATTCCTAACCTACATATTTTCAGAATAATCGCAAAAAACGATTTAAAATTTTAACTTTCAACACCCTGTATTTCCGAAACTATCAATTTTCGGATAAGGCATGTTTGCGCCAATGGTCACCATTTCACGTGTAGTATCTTCAGCTTTCGATTTTCCTATTGTTAATGAATCACCCTGTATATTAAACTACAGTTAAATACTATTAGACACTTAGTCGTAAATAGAGACATTCTATTTTTTCAAACTGTACCCAGATACATCTGAAAATGTCCAAGCAGTCTTCTGTTTCAATTTGCTAATGCTCTTATGTTTTTATTATTGGACGTGTAGAATTGTCCTAAATTTTTTGTACGAAAGGTACATGAAATTTTTGATGTGCATTAAGCTGATCAGCTAATGTATTTCAAAGCACGGACGACTTAATTTCCAGTAAAGTGTTTTCCATTAGGAGAATTACACCTTTCGATCATCAAGTTGGATGCATCAAAATGCACTTAACCTAATGGCAACACTGATGTATGTATAATGTGTTTTGATATTACAGACCACTTTCAGTAGACAAAATGACTTCTATGGTGGCACAAATGCCCACTCCATTCATCTTAAGATTGACCCATTTTATATCTGTGTTTGGCATAACGCCATGGTACAACTTCGAGCAACATAAACTGGTGCGTCCGATGATGTTCAAGTTTTACTCCAGCTTTTTGGTTCTTTTACTGGCATCCTCGACCATAGGATTGGTCTGGTTACGATATCGCCTGATTTTTAACTGTGAATTTTCATTGAATACAGCTATTGACATTTTCCTTGACTTAGAGTCGCTAGTCACGGTGTCCCTACCAATTGTAGTGACGTTCTGGGATCCGCACGCGTGGGTGAAGCTGTACAAGGCTTACAGTCGAGTAGATGCTTCTACAGAGACTGTATCATACGCAGGAAATAGCGCGTTTATGCTGAGATACGCTGCGCCTGTATTTGTTCTAGGAAATGTTTATTTGTTTTCTATGCACCACATCAATGATCTTATCTTGAAGTATATAAGTGACTTTAGCGTCTACTACTTTTCAACTTTCGTGCTGAATTATTACGAGTTTCTAATAGCGTTTACCATCATCGGCGTGTCGGCACTTATTAAATCGAAATACCAGTGTATAAACGAACTACTTGTTGCCCGTAATTCCAACGGTGACTTTATAAAAACCGCGAAGGAAGTCAGAATATTATGGTTGAGAATGGAAGACATCGTTCAAGATTTCAATAGACTGTTCGGCTGGCCGTTGTTGCTACTGTTCTTTGATTTTTTTCTGGATATATTAACCGCTTTGATTTGCGCTACCTTTGCGACGGACAACAGCGTTTATCGAATGGAAGGCGGTGCCGCTGTTGCCAATGCCTTCTATCTGTTCCAATCTGCGGTAAGTCTAACGGTTCTTCTTCTAACAATAAATCCATACTTCATTGCCTCTGCTGCTAATATTGTACTTAAATTTGATTTGATTGTAATTTGATACAGGGTGTTTGTACTTGTACAAACTTTAGGGTGTCCNCTTAAATGTTTTACACTTATTTAGTTACACCCTGTATATACCAGAGATACAGATCCGTAAATCGCTAATTTCGACGTATATCTAGTCTAAATGGTGGTATCATTAGCAGTATCAAAAATGTAAAAAAAGAATGTCTCGAGATACACGATGTTATACAGTGTTTCAATACTTACATTGTGTGGTTGGGTTCTGCTACCGCTTTTGTCTTATCCTATGGTACAAGGGCTATCATTCTTTTCTCTTGCAGTAAATAAAAATTTGTTCAATACAACCACGAAGAGAATTTTTGTGAACGTTGGATACTTGCTGATATGGTATATATGGAATATAATGGAAAGCAGAATAATTATTATTAAGGAAATATCTAATTTCAAACGAGCATAATACAAAACATTAGTTGTGCTATAGTGCGACTTACCTTTGGCTTTCAATCAGTGTTTGGTTCGTCTCAATCGGTCTTCATCCGTTTGAAAGTTATGATCAGAAATATTGAGATTTATTTTCAAGTTTCAATTAGTCGAAATTAACTTTTCTCATAATGCTCAAGTGGGATTGTGTAACTTTTGAGAAGTATAATAGAAAAAATGGATGCTGTCACTTATAAAATAATATTAATTGTGTATGTACATATACAGGGTGACACCTAACAAATGTTACATACTTCAAGGGTATAATCTAGAACCAAAATGATGTCGATTTAACCAAACTTGCTTAAACGAAAAATGTCGCAAAAAATGTTCCTGACATATACCACTATCATGTCTTTCATTTCATAATTCGTAATTTCATTTTGACGAGGCATTTTCAGAAACAAACTCTTGCAAAATACAAACCTGACAGTGACTTACCGAAATTATCATGTTACGGATACACATTCATTTCCAAAATATAGGTATGGGGTAGATGTTAATAAATATTTTTTGTAATATCTTCATAATCGAGCATAATTTCTACTTTTGATAGGTATACATTTTTTGTATTGAATAAAATTCTCTACCTATTTCTGGTAGTTGAGTTGAAAATTTAAACATACAAAAAATTACAGAAGAATATTTACAAAGGGTAGTAGTAACGTTCTGTATGGTTAAACCTAATAGGAACATAATCACTGCCTACTTCATGAAGACAAACTAAGCGACAGCAAATTTTGCTCAAATCGGTTAACTGATTCTAAGTCGAAATTGCCATTAAACATTAACAGAATTATTCAGATGGAATATTGCCCAGTGGGTTAGATTAGTAATGAATTAAAAATAGAAATAATTATTGGTAAAATATTATTGATGACTGTATATATTTTACGAAACATAAATAGGCCACTGGTCATTACCAATAGTGGAGAATTACCTAATTGTCAGTACAGCGCGTTTTTGATTAATAGAACAAATTCATTTAAAATTCAGGGAATTCCTCGGAAAATGCTCGGACACATCGATTAGGATTTTTTTGTTGCGGATTTTTTGACATAAGAAAATTATATACAGGATGTCTCAAGAAGAACATATGCAGTCGTCACTGATTTTTTTAAATGGAACACCCTGTATATTATGCCACTTTTGAATTGTACGGTAAATTCTAAACACTTTTTGTTTGTATAAAATAACATATCTATAAAATCAGCGGTTTTCGTAATAATGACGTTTGAAATGTGATAAATGGAAAAAAATTTATATTGAAACATAAATTAAACATTATTTTAAATAACAATACATATTTGTAGTCGAAGGATCGTTTCCCGTTGAACGTTTTCAATTACCTCTGCTGGAATAAGTCTTATTTCCTGGCGTATTCTCTGGTCTATTCATAAAAAGAAATCTAAAGGGGTCAAATTAGATAACTATTGGTGGCCACTCAATAGGACCTCTGCGTCCAATCCATTTATTAAGTCAAGAAATGATCGAACAGAAATTGCAAAATTAGGAGGTGCCCCATCGTGTTGGAACCATATGTCATTATGAGGAATATTTGGATCTTGTGGATTAGGAAACACAACAGCTAAAGCGGGGATGTGTCCAAACTGAAGAAAGTCTAAGTAGCGTTCTCCATTTAAATTTTCTTCAAAAAAATAAGGTCCATAAATTCGGTTTTCGACAATACTTGCCCAAACCTTTATTTTTTGACGATGCCGTGTGTTACAGACTTATGTCCAATGAGGATTTTCAGTTGCCCAGTACCTGCAGTTTTGTCTGTTAATGCGACCATTAAAAACCAAAGTAACCTCATCAAAAAAAATAATCTTTCGGGTGAAAATTAAGTTTTGATTATTTGCTCACAAAACTGCGTTCAAAATCGTCTTTTAATAGTTCATGTAGGTATCATAATTATATTTGTTACATATTAAAGATTATGGTATGTTACACAAAAAGTGACATCCTGCATACAATTCAATGTCAAAAAATCCACAATTAAAAATACTAATCAACGTGTCCACAAAATAATTACCTGAATTTTAAACGAATTTGTTCCTTTCATCATGAACGCAGTGTACAGGGTGATTCATTAACAATGGGAAAGTCGAAAGCTGAAGATACTACACATGAAATGGTGACAATTGGCGCAAACATGCCTTATCCGAAAGTTAATAGTTTTGGAAATACAGGGTGTTGAAAGTTAAAATTTTAAATCGTTTTTTTGCGATTATTCTGAAAATATGTAGGTTAGGAACTTGAAAATTTGTGAAACTATATTTTTTTAGGCGGCGAATAAGATGCGTGTTGTAATTTCAGCATTGCTCGTAGAGGGCGCCACTTACGACCAATTTTACCGAAAATTTAGTTAATAACTTTTTACCCTGTATGTCTAACATGAAACTTGATTCAAAACCTGAAAGAGCAATAATTTTTCCATTAATTATGTACTCTTGTTTCATTTCGGTATCTCGATCCGTTTTCGAGAAAAATCGATTTAACGAACACTATGTTTTGATAATACGAGAAATTAAAAGCGAAACAAACCAAGTGTTTCTTCGTGTTATTACAACAATTAACAATAAAACAAAT
>NW_019417114.1:61245-113150 GCF_000390285.2 Anoplophora glabripennis
CCATTTAAATATTTTGGGGTGATGCTTACCCTTGCTTGGGGGTGAAAGTGGCGGAGTCAAAAATACCAGCAAAGAATGTCCCCCTTTAATCTAAAATCGACGGGTCTGAGCGTTTTTCTACAATCTTGACGCAGTTCCTGAAAATGGCTCTGTTTCGTTTTCATTTGGCCACCCTATATTTAAAATAAAGTGAAAATCATAAATGTTAACCAAACGATCAATTAATAACAGAATCGGCCACCGTAGATTAAAAAAATAACAGCATCTACGAATACTACATGCGTGATTTTGTTACAGATCTGGTTGACGGCTATAATTTTCTGCTGCGATTCGGTTGTGACTGAGACAGACGAGTTGCTGACGAACTGCTACAGACTGGAACAGACATTGCCCCTGTTTTCCAAAGAGTTGGAGGAGCTGGACAGTTTGAAGAAGCTAATCAGGAATAAGAGACCAAAACTAACGGCTGCTGGTTTCTTCGAAATAAGAAGATCCACTTTGCTTTCTCTCCTGAGCACCACCACCACCTATTTCATTGTGGCTTTACAATTCAATTCCCTATAAATNTTGGAGGAGCTGGACAGTTTGAAGAAGCTAATCAGGAATAAGAGACCAAAACTAACGGCTGCTGGTTTCTTCGAAATAAGAAGATCCACTTTGCTTTCTCTCCTGAGCACCACCACCACCTATTTCATTGTGGCTTTACAATTCAATTCTCTATAAATGTATTCCGCTACTGTTTTTCGTCACTGAGGTTTACAACCTGTATTTGAAAGTGTGTTAAATATGTCACGGTTGTTTGCTGAATATATCACAATTGTTTGTTGAATATATCACGGTTGTGTGTTGCATATATACCACGGTTGTGTATTAAATATATCAGGGTTGTTTGTTAAATATATCACGATTGTGTGTTGCATATATATCACGGTTGTGTGTTAAATACATCAGGGTTGTTTGTGAAATATATCACGATTGTTTGTTGCATATATATCACGATTGTTTGTTGAATATATCACGGTTGTTTGTTGAATATATCACGGTTGTTTGTTAAATGTATCTTGGTTGTGATAAAATGCATTTCATATATACGCATTTCTAATGTACTTCTAATGTTATTAATTGAATACTCAGCACTGGTTTTGTGAGGGTTAAATAAATCTACACGAATTAATCATTTGAGTTATTATTTCCAATATCCTTTCAATACCTAATAGACAAGCTATAAAAGACAGTTTAATACACAAACTGTTTTCCTAAATTCAATAAGTTTCATACTACATTGTTGCGGAGCTTGACTATGGCTGATTACCTTGACTGTGTAGCTTCCGCTCCTGAGAATCACAAGTTTTGCTCGTACCGACATATTTACCTTCGGGAGGTCTTTGACCTTTGGTCAACATAGAAGGCAGTGATATTGTTACCAATGATAGATAAATGTTCTTCTTATAAAACATTTCGGTAAAAGTTTATACTTTAAAATATAAGGACCATGATCTAAAATCTAAAGTACCTATTTTAATTATGTAGTTACACAGCAAGCTAATATTGTAACGTTATTCAAAGTGAATCAATAACTTCTTGGGATAATTGACTGCAAAACCCAAGTATACTTAAATAGGAAGCATCCAGCTAAACTACGATCAGGTTGCAGTGAGATTACAGCAAGGTCGTGGGGTTGTAGTATGAAATTCTTTATGTGTAGATATGCTCTTATTCTACGAGGAAGAAATGAGACAAACAAAAGATTATTAAAACAGGTTTAATATAAATTTACGGTTCATACATAAATCATTTTTTTAGAGAACAGCAATAAATACTAAGTTAAAATTCTCGACAACATTAGACGTAACAGATCAAAAATTGACTAGAAATCTCTACTTGAATGTAATAAGTTGAAAGTAACAGCAATGATGCGATGATAGCTTCTGACAAGATTTGGCAACGATATGGATGGGTCTTACTCTGTTCCAAGTTGTAATATATCTGAGGGGGTGTTGACGCTTTGGTCATCTATCAGATGTGGATGGCCAAGTGATTATCGGTCGACAGACTCCATGGATGGTGATTACGAGACCCTGGATCCAAGCGAACGTTGTCTTAGGTCACAAAATCCGTGGTATGGTAGGTTTCAGTTACAATTTGGAAATAGAAAAAAATATATAAGCAAGTAGGATATTAACAATGAACGGATATTCGGTGCTAATCA
Source organism: Anoplophora glabripennis (assembly GCF_000390285.2). Taxonomy (NCBI): domain Eukaryota; kingdom Metazoa; phylum Arthropoda; class Insecta; order Coleoptera; family Cerambycidae; genus Anoplophora; species Anoplophora glabripennis. The sequence goes on from NW_019417114.1 coordinate 63,455, forward strand.
ATCTGTGCCATGATTTTATTCAAAATATGCAAAACTATTTAAAAATTTAATTTATACATCAAAAGTAGTTAACAATAATTTACTACGATATCATTTTACTAAGCAAATTATACGAAAAGAAATTGGATAACAACCAGATTATATATTAGGAATCGAGACCGAAAGCAAAACTAAAATAACACCATGTGTTATGGTAAAATCGTGATCAATTAGATCTGACTTTTTCAAAGTGGTATGTATGTAGTGTGGTATAAGAAATATAATAAGGTAAGAGATAAAAATTATATGAACGATAACTTTTGCTACAACTTGAATTCCAAAAATCAAAAAACACAAAAAATAATACACGCTTAGTTCAGTTTTACATTCCTAACATTTGTGTGAATACAGAGAAGGTTTAATTTAGTTGCCACAAGGAGTGAGGAAGTAAGCCGCTTTTAATGTAAAAGGAAAAAATAAAAGAAACTTACCTCGATCGATTCCTTAAAATTGTGAGACAACCATATTCCGATCCAGACTAATAAATTTGCCAGTGGCCCAGAAAAAAACTCTGCCAGTCTGTGACGTAATCGGAATTTTTATGCACCCTCTTCGTACTCGTCAAATGTAGGCGATGTCCCCATCGAATAAAACTCTGAAAATTTTAAAAATACAAATAATCAAGTCAAAGCCACCTCTTGGACATGAATTGCTACGTGCCCTTGACCAACTTGAAGGTCACGCACAATGTTGTACCTAAATTAACTGAGAAAACAAGGCGTTGACAAAATATTTTAAGCTAAAAGCAAATACAAAATTACTAATAAAAAGAAAGGAACCACATCTACATGCCAGTTTGAAGGTTTGCAGAATTCTTCCACGATTAAAATAGACAAAATGAAAGTGCGTCGCGAGCCACGATCTGCTTGTTACCAAAGGTAAATCGGAAGAGAGCGTGTCCTTTGTTTCACTCGGTGTCGATTGTTCAAGTGAAGCGCCCTCTAATTCATACGTAGGGTACGTTCCATAATACTGGAAGTTCACGGTGTTATTGGTGAGTAAAAGTTGTGAAATAGAGGCTTTATGTAATATAAAGTTTATACAGCGTGAATAAAATAAATCAAACAAAATTAATAAAAATTTCGCTACAATATCAATTTGTTCTTTATGACATTAATAGCATTGTTGCATTAATCAGAACTTCAGAGATAAGATTTTTTGGATAGATAGCCCTTAATTTGATGTTAAAGCATTTCTATGACGTCAATGAAAAATATTCTAATCAAGTATAACGAGTAATAGCTATGATTATGATTAAAACAATATTATGGATAGCATATCACAAAATACTATTTTCAACGAATTTCACAAAGTTTGATCTACAACAACAGTATTTTTTCGTGATGCTGCTGCAGAGAAAAAGAGAAACTACTAGATGTTTGCTAATAACCACAATAATCATCACTTGTTTTCAAAGGAAGAATGTGAAATCTGTCGTAAAAGTAAAAGATGTTACTCTTTATCTTCTAAAATCTAATCTACCTACTCAAATAACGTGGTCATATAAGAGAGTTATTATAATTTTGTTCTTTGTCAGTAATATCGTTGACGTATTCATCAAAACTCCATTAGGTACTTAGTTTATGTTAATGGGAAAGAGAAGAGTTGAAGAGTGAATAGACGAGAGCTGGCTACATAAACATGATTGTCATAAGGTACATTCAATACTATTACCTAATTAATGCTAAATTTTACAGAAAAAAAAATTATCGAACTCGTCGATAAAAATTACGGAAATGTAAAGTATTTATTGTTGCAAACCATGGAAATTTACAGGTATTGCCAGACGGTTTATTGGAAGAGAAAGTACTGCTAAATGGCTAGGTACAAAACCGGATAAAATTTGGTGAAAAAATAAGACTCATTCTAAAAAATTATTGGCAACAATTACTAAATAGTTAACGAACCTATGTGCCAAATGGCAGACGAAAATTCGAAAGATAACATGATGATAGACTGTGTGAAACAGCGCAGTCTCGACACGATTTACATATTAGATGCACGTATAATCAAATTTGCCAAAATATATATTTAAAATTGAAATCATTATTTTATTAACAAAAAAATGCTGAAAAATGTAGACTCATTCTAGTCGCTGTATATCGGACTTATCGTGCTGCATTTTCGCTATCTGGTATCTTCTACCTAAAAATNAATTTTTATGCACCCTCTTCGTACTCGTCAAATGTAGGCGATGTCCCCATCGAATAAAACTCTGAAAATTTTAAAAATACAAATAATCAAGTCAAAGCCACCTCTTGGACATGAATTGCTACGTGCCCTTGACCAACTTGAAGGTCACGCACAATGTTGTACCTAAATTAACTGAGAAAACAAGCATTGGTAAAATATTTTAAGCCAAAAGCAAATACAAAATTACTAATAAAAAGAAAGGAACCACATCTACATGCCAGTTTGAAGGTTTGCAGAATTCTTCCACGATTAAAATAGACAAAATGAAAGTGCGTCGCGAGCCACGATCTGCTTGTTACCAAAGGTAAATCGGAAGAGAGCGTGTCCTTTGTTTCACTCGGTGTCGATTGTTCAAGTGAAGCGCCCTCTAATTCATACGTAGGGTACGTTCCATAATACTGGAAGTTCACGGTGTTATTGGTGAGGAAAAGTTGGGTAATTATGGAGTAAATAGAGGCTATATGTAAAATAAAGTTTATACAGCGTGAATATATAAATATATAAATATTCATCAAAACTCCATTAGGTTCCATACTATTACCTAATTAAAGCGGGGACGGGGGGTCAAATATACTAAATTTTACAGAAAAAAAATTATCGAACTCATCGATAAATTATGTAAAGTATTTATTGTTGTAAACCATGGAAAATTATTGCCAGACGGTTTATTGAAAGAGAAAGTACTGCTAGATGGCTAGGTACAAAACCGGATAAAATTTGGTGAAAAAAAAAGACTCATTCTTAAAAATTATTGGCAACAATTACTAAATAGTTAACGAACGTATGTGCCAAATGGCAGACGAAAATTCGAAAGATAACATGATGATAGACTGTGTGAAACAGCGCAGTCTCGACACGATTTCATACGCTATTAATTACAGTAGATTATTTTGTTAATTATATTGTGCAGTCTAGCATAAAAATTTATATGTGAAGTATTTATTCATTTAGATGCACGTATAATCAAATTTGCCAAAATATATATTTAAAATTGAAATCATTATTTGATTAACAAAAAAATGCTGAAAAATGTAGACTCATTCTAGTCGCTGTATATCGGACTTATCGTGCTGCATTTTCGCTATCTGGTATCTTCTACCTAAAAATTAAAAATTATTATTTAAAGAATTAGATGAAAAGTCTGTATCAAAATTTGTACCTTTAGACTGTTCTTCATCAATAATAACGTCTTGAATAGTTCAACAGTAGATGGCATTTGAGATCCATCAAACCACTGAAATTGGTATTTGGAATCAATTTCTATCCATCCGCAGTCTTAGGGTATAAAAGCTGTTGGAATTTTTTTGTAAGTGTGGCTCCATAATTTTGCGATATATGTACATAGATCTTAAAAAATGCGATTTTAATTCAGCTGCACAAGGTAGTATCAATGAAGAGTCGAAATTTCGTAAATTGTTTTTTTATTGGAAATGGCTCTTTCACGTCCTTAACTTTATAATTTTTTAAAAATAGTAAAAAACGAACATTATTTACGGAATGAAGTAACTTACAACTAAACGTCCAAACAAATTTCTCACCGTATCGAAATACATAGTCTCCATCACTATCCGATATAAACAGCGACAAAAATAAGTCTGCATTTTTGAGCGCTTTTTTGTTAATAAAATAATTATTTCAATTCTAAATAAATATTTTGGCGAATTTGATTATACGTACATCTAAATAGAAATTTTTATGCTAGACTCCAGAAACTATGGCAGCATACTTTATGGTTTCTCTCCAAATTAGTAGTAGTGTCATGAAATAATTAATTTTATCAACTGCTTTAAGTAAACACCACTTACATTACTTACTGGCATCCATGTATCTTCAATACTTGTACGGAAATGCTACTTTCACCATAAAGACATTAATTTGTTTTACGGATGCGGTCGGGATAGTTTTGTTTCTGACGACTGCATTGGGTTCTTCATTTTGAAATAGGAAGACTTGGGACAAATTGATGCGTCAACTCTTGAAATTAGAACGACTAATAAATTTGAACACGTGTACTTGTCCCATATGGAAAAATCCGTTTGCATTTTTCGGTATTGGTACTATATTCTGTATCTACTTTCTTCTATATCAGATACTGATTGCAAACGTATTAACTGTTCTTCCGCAAATAACCATGATATCGTTGTTCTACGTAAAATTCGTTTTGACAAAATTGTTATATAAAGTGTAAGTATCAGGCTCTGAACGACATGTTGATAAGAGTGAATCCAAACGTTTCTATAAAGGATAAGGTGAAAATCATTCAGAAAGTTAGGATACTGAGCTTAGAAGTGGATAGCATCGTTGAAACATTCAACGTGTATTTTGGATGGCCAGTGTTGCAGTTCATAGCCCATTCTTTTCTGCATATTTTGTAATGTTTGTCGTTTTTTACCTCAAAAGATACAGTGGTCAAGTTATCGGCAAAAGTTGATTTCATCTTGTGTACCCATTTGGTTTCCAATGTGGTAAGTACTGCTATAAATGTATAATAGAAACGTTAAGATTAAATATATCACATGCCAAGAAGTCTATTATTGTGTAGTTCTTTTCTAGTTTGTAATCTTTACGCTGACAAACGGATGTGACAACGTACACAGAGCGATAAGGAATATCTTCAGGACTAGTTGTGACCTTAAGGCGAACGTTTGTTTACAGTCCAAGAAAAGAATTTGGTAATCTTTAAATTCAAAAATATTATAGCGTTCATTTTCGCTATTACGCTTTGGCAAAGTCAAACAGCTATAACTTTCTTAATTTAAATGGAACACCCTGTAATTTATTACTCTGTCTTGTACACATTGAATTTCTCCTTCAAACCATATAAGCATCGTTAGGGTTTTGGAGATATTTGCAAAGTTCTACTATTTTGACAGATTTCATTATATCTGGAGTATTATAACATTGCCTAAGACATAAACGTGTCAAAAATAACAAAAGTGACTTGGATTATGGCAAATATTGTTATGTGTCGTGTCACTAAACTAAACTAAAATATTATAAATAACTTTTTTCTGGGGACGTAGTATTCGAGATACGCCCTGTATAACAGAGATGTGACCAGTGTGGTGATTGCAACAAATGTATTGTAAAGTTTGTGCAGTTTCCGTTTGATTACATTTTTTCTATCGAAATCGTACCATGGAACCAGTGTCAAAATGGCCGCATATCTACAGACGAATTTCATAAATCTAGTGCTCTTCTACTGTACTTCTGTACGTACATGTTGACTCTCTTTTGGTTCTAGTCAAATTAGTCAAATTTATAAAAATGTAAAAGTCACCGACAGACTGTTTCAATGCATTAGGTTGCGTTCTACCTATCGATACTATTACTTGATTAAAAACAATCCATCAATATATCTAAACAAGTGTATTTTTACAGAACAATGTTTTTTTAATGGTTCTTCATAATGGTAGGCTTTCTACAAATCAATAAGTTAACGACAACTAATGTAAAACAAATTTTATTGTTTTGGTTTAAATATTCAACATATTGATTTAACTCGGCATGGCCAGGTGCGCGTACTTAAAATATCCAGCACATTCATTTAAAAAGACATCTGAACTATTATGCTTTTTTATTTTCTGTAAAAAACCAATAATAAAATTAAACCATATCCAGATCCTCCATCTTGTGTTATTTTCAAAATAAATATCCACAGTTTGGGGACATTTTCGTTTTATAAATTTGAGTGTAATAAAAAATGACTTTCAAAGTGTAACCTGAGGGGTTATTTTTTCATTTATCTATTTGCCGCTATGACCAGTATCATACCAGTGTTAACAGAAAAAGAGTTTAGTATTAACTTCTCGAAAGGGAGTTTATAATTATCATTACACTTTAATTAATACGTGGGAACTTAGAAGTGTTGTGCGTTCAGAGAATGAATACCAGAAACTTACCGTATGTCGCTCATATACAAGGTAATCCAGTGGTTGGTTGTATACAGGGTGTTCCAGATAAACCATCAATTAAACGTTTCTGGAAAACTACGCGTCCTAGAATTCTGAAAATTTATGTACGGGGGTTTTTCCTAATGTTCTATCGATTGAAAATATTGGCGTCGCCGTGGAACTTCCGGTTCTACCGTAAGTAGACGTTAACTCGCTTATTTCAAATGGAATGTACTATTTTTTATTTAATTTTTGGATTCTACATCGAATTTTAAGATAAGTTTCATANATTAACCGGTGCATCTACTGGCATTATAAAACACAGGATGTTCTATTTAAAATAAGCGAATTATTTAACTTTCAATTTGACACAATTGGTCCGTGTTTTTTAGACGCCCTGTGTAACATGTACCAACTTTGGAATATTCCAGTTATTTGGACACGTTTTGGTATTGACCATCTAAAATTTCAGCTTCCTATCTTAAAAACTGGAGGAGATAGAACCGATTAAGTGTAGGTATGTTTTTTTAAAAAAATTTGAAAAAGTCAAAATATTTCAAAAATGATTGAGGGTAAGGATAAAGGTTATGAAATTTACTTTAAAATTCGATATAGAATCCAAAAATTAAATAAAAAATAGCACATTCCATTTGAAATAAGTGAGTTGACGTCTACTTCCGATAGAACCGGAAGTTCCACGCCAACGCCAATATTTTCAATCGATAGAACATTAGGAAAAAAACCCCGTACATAAATTTTCAGAATTCCAGTACGCGTAGTTTTCCAGAAACGTCTAATTGAAGGTCTATCTGGAACACCCTGTAGGGTGACACTTAAGTTGGAAGAACAAGAAAATACCAAAACTTTCCAGGAAGGGTTTCAATAACAATAAAAACAAAACAAACAAACAAAATAACGACAGAACCGGCTCGAACAACATTATTAATTAAATTATTGACACGCGACAGCGTACCGAGGTTCAGGGAATGCGCGATCCATAGCAGAATTTGGAATGACTTTATCCATTATTAAATTAATCCGAGACTATAAAACTAAGTAGACTGCTCAATGTGGAACCCAAGGGAAAACTGCCTGTTTTTCGGAGATCTCTCCTGAATTCGACACCTCGCTTCGACACGCCCATTTCTTGGGTCCAGACGTTTCTGTTCTTATCTTACTGGCGGGAACCCTGAATATCGGGACGCTTTTGCATAACTATGCCATGTTAATAGTTATCTAACGGACTGAATTTACATTTATATAAATAATGCTGTGACTAACTGGACTTACAAATAACCCTAGCCTTCCTCTAGTGACTCCGTGTAGCAATACGGGACGGATTAGTCAATCTCATTTAATCTATTCTTATAGCTTGGAAAATCCGCATAAAAACCAGCTATTTGATCTATTATTATTTTTCTCACAACTTCTAACAACTTATTCTTGGAATTCTTGCGTTCTTTGAACTGCATTTCGCGCGTTATTTGGAATATCGATTTATCTCTATACCAGATGCTCAACACATGGCCCCGACAGTCTAAGTGAACTTGTTAAAAAATATTGCTAAATTTCTCCGAAGGACGACGCTAAACCTACTTGAGAGCCCTTAACTTTCGATAATTAGTGTTGACTGAAATATTTAACTTTTTTGCTCATCTGTTCAGAGAATTAATAAATAAATTACCACGCGTCCCGGCTTTTGTTACAAAAGTTCGATATCTCGAAAACGGTTAATTTAGGTAGGATGTACCATATGAATTTTGTTTAAAATTTCTAGAAGAATCGGAATATGCAATAATATACAGGGTGTTCCATTAAAGAAAAAGGAACTTTTTTCGTCATGACTTTTTGGTTGATGCTCTGTATACTTAATTTGTCTTTATTGTAATACATTTTCAAAAACCCTAAAACAGTTGTGTCTTATGATTTTTCGATAGTTACCTTAGGTATTTTAGGAGATAATCGACCGTTTCCATATAAGAATATCAGCAAGCCCGTGTATATTTTAAAAAAATACTAGCTAAAATCTATTCCCTTAGATGTTCACATTAGGTAAATTAATAGACGTATTGATTACTAATTTGAAGTATCTTTCTGTTTACATTGTTAGGATATTTACAATATTTTACGTGGTTAATTGTGTTCAAATATACAGGATGTCGTAGCTATAAATAGGTGTTTGTTAGCAGCATTAATACTATTTTTTTCAATCGTTAGTGGAATAAAATAATTATAATTTAAATAAAGAAAGAACATTAAACAATTAACTGTACTGATATTAGAATTTACGTGTATTAAAATGAAGTTGCAATGTGAAATTGAATTCCAAAACTAACAAACGGGAGCTTATAGAATACCAAATCATGAACTTGCATACATTTATGCTTATGTATTGATTTAATACTCTAAAAAAAATCAAGTAGGAAGCGCTAAAGCCGTCAATGATACAAACAAGTTAACGACATAAAGCGTTTACTATGGATATAACTGGGACTGATTCGTTTCCTTACCAAATAATTCCAAATAAATTGGAATGAAATAAACTGACGTGACTGTTGACAGGTGTCATTTGTTCATCACTCTAACCAACCACAAATACGACAATTCTCCCCTTAAAAATATATAGGTAGTCGAACAAGATCCCCTTGTACGAAGTCTAAGTACATAATGCAACCAAACTTCCCACACAACACCAGTATCACTACAGCCCCGTTAGTTGCAAGACAGAGAATGAAAAGTGATATATTCGACATAAGAATCGTGTTCGGGATTGGAAAGTTTCTCGGTGTAAGGCCGTATGGATGCACCGTTCAAAAGTTCTTTCGAAAGTTTACATTTCATTCCTCATCCTCCTGGTTACGTTCGGCACTTTCCTGTCGGTCAAGAAAAGATACATGGCGCTGTCGGAGTTAGACATGAGCATCGACCAAGCGTGCCTCGAGAGCTCCGAGTGCTTCACGGAGATGCTCTTTATGCTTTCGTGTTTCCTGGGAGTCATCCGCAGAAACGAAGCCTGGGGAGAACTCTTCCACAACTTTGTCAGAGCCGAAGAACAGTTACACGGGATAGATTTCAATAACCACGGTCATCTATGCGTGTTCGGTGTAAGGTTAATAGTTATAAATTTGGCATTCTTCGCGGTACACGCGTATGAAATAATCATATGGGAAGAAGTCCACGAATTCAGCATAGAATACGGTTATATCCTATACAGGATATCTATGTACTACCAGTTCTTCACTGTATATGTAGCTGTTTGCTTAGCTGGGTTGTTGAAAAAGAGATACGCGTTTCTGAACAAGCTCGTCGAGCGCACTTTGAAGGAAAGGAGCAAGGTTATCGTCATTTCCACCAAGGACAGTAGACGTGTCTTGAAGAAGCTCACCAAGATAAAAAGAATTTACACTATCCTATACAACGCTGTGCAAAATATAAACGCTATATTTGGTTGGACGGTGTTCTTCTACTTCTCCACGTTCGTGATGAACATCCTGGTGAATATTAATTACGTCTTGAGGTACACGCAGACGGAAAACATCGATTTAAATCTGAAGATACTGGCAACTTATGTAATTTACTCTGTGGTTTACACTGTAAGTAAAGCTCAACGATGATTCAAGGGTTAATTAAACTCATGGCGCTTTGTTTTCAGATTTCGACCATTTCGATAGTGATGTCATGGGATGAAGTAGATCGTAGTGGCAAGACCATTGTGAAGACTTGCTTTCTCCATCAAAAAATTTTTGAAACACCTTCTTACAAGGATGAAGTGACCTTCTTTGCCAAGATAATGAAGGAGCTGGCACCCACCTTATCCGCTGCTTGATTTTTTTCGATAAATCAATTGGTTCTATCCAGCTGTTACTACTTACCTTATAATAATTATACAGTTGAACATCTCGCTGTAATCTAGCGAAGTAAAATAAACATTGTCGCAGTAGGCTCTGAAATGGTCCAGAGTCCGTCGCGCGCTTGAAATAAACCCATATTTTGCGCTCGGCCCATAACACTTTAACAAATAAAAAACCAATCGAAACACAAAATAGTGTTCTAGGGCTGTTGCGTAAAATTTTGTTCCAAATTAATTTTTTATTATTTACATTTAAGGAGTAAACTCTGCAAGAAATCGCCGTATTTATAATTTATTTACTTAAAAATAAAGGCTTAAATCAAAAATTGCTTACACGAGGGAAATGGATCTATTTTTTAGCTTTGCAATGATACCAAAATTACATGGATTTGATAAAAATTAATCAAAATTCTATGCTAAATCCCGAACGCCTACAACTTCCAAAAAAGGAATATATTTTAAATTCTTCAATTACATGTACTTAAATGGGATGGGATAAGAGATTGGTAATTGCGGGCAGGATCGCAGTTCAAAGAACTATCTAGTTTGTCAGTCATAATCTATACGTTCCCAATTGAGACAGCATAATTGAATCAAATTTACGTTAGTTATGGCACGCCGCGCCACTGTGTTCGCAGAAATAATGAATTGTTGCGGATGGCGAATATGTAACAAGCAAAACAAGCAACCGACACACACTTCGGTCATAGCTTTCATTTAATTCACAACTATATTGTATCATTTTGTAATAAATGTTTGAATAGAATTTTTAAAATTTATTTAACGGTCTAAACCAGAAACCATAACTGGCGCAGTCGATCGGTAGGATATAGTGTCCAAAAGTTTTTAAAAATCAAAATTTTTGTTCTTTTCAACGATTGAGGCACTAATCGACCTAAAGATACCAGTCCATTGGGGACACTATTCAGTGACGGCGAATTGAAACCGACACATCAAAATTTCATCCTAGGATCAGCAAAGGAACCAAAGCGAGCAAACCGGAAGGAAATACAAGGCAGGCTAAGGTTTCTATCAACTAGAAAAGTCACTTGTATCGTTGTACTTCCCTCGCCAATGCCCGAAAAATGAAAACAATTTTAATTTCGGTTTTGTAAGTAATACTGATTTTGCCATTCCTATAAACCTTCCAAAATTCCTTTGTTCTAAATATTTCATATTAAATAACAAGTCCCATTATAACGCTTATTTGCAACATTAGTCTTCTATCTCTTACTTCTCAGAATTTTAGAGTATCGCTGAACTGAGTAGGCGTGAAATAAAATTCCACCGTAACTGTAGGAGCTGACTAACTTAGATAATAAGAAAAGTAAGCCAACGAATAAAAAGTACCTTTCCCCGCTGATAAATAAAACGCATTGTCTTCAACACTGTACTGTGTCTGTAGATTAAACACGTTTTATGCATCACACATTAAAACATAAAATTTAAACGTACGTACGTAATATCAAATTTCATATTATTTTATACTGATAAATACTTTGCTATTTACTTTCTATAGAACCGTATGTCATTAATTGACGAATTAACGGATCAACTTTCAAATTTTCCAACAGAACGACAAATTCATCTACAATCCAGAAATAATTTATCAAATATGGCCCTACCACAAATCTGTGTTAGAGATTATCTGGATTTAATTCCTATGTTTGATGGGAATCCCACTAAATTGTCTACCTTTATAAATGCTTGCGAAGCAGTACTACCCTTAATGGCACCAGGTAACGAACCTTCAAGAATAGCCTTTACGATGCTTCACATACGAACAAAGCTCGTAGGATAATTGGACACTGGACAATAATAAAGATCATAGATCTTGGACCGTTAATTAAAGAATATGGTAATCTCAAAAATAATATTGATTACATCAACAATATAATTTCCCATGATAAAGCTCCCGACGAAATGAGGAATGAATTTAACAATTATAACATACTTTGTGAATTTCTGTTAAAACAGTTAAAAGAAAAATGTAACCAGTTATCTCCAGAAACCAAGATAAGGAAAAGAAGAGGCCTAATTAATGGATTGGGCACTGCAGTAAAATTCATAACCGGCAACTTAGACAACGATGATTTACAACGAATTAGAATTTCTGGAAAACAATAATAAGGATCAGACAGACATTTTAAAGATTCAAACAAGTTTAGCTAAAGAAGCAATAATTCAATTTAATAACACTATAAGAAATTTAACTTTAAACCAACAAATTCTGAAAACTAAAATTCTGCAATTAGAAAGAGCAATCTATGTCGAACAAATAAAAAGGTATCACCCTCTACATGCTAATATCGTCTATACACAAATTATTATGATGGCCCAGAATATTTTACAAATTTTAGAAACCACCGAAGAATCCCTTACCTTTGCAAAATTGCAAGTACTACACCCATCGATTATACAACCAGAAGATTTACTCCAAAATATTAAGAAGATAGAAAAATCGACGTCATTACCATTTCCAGCACAAATAAATCAAATAATTAATTTTGAAAACCTTATCAAAATTAAGGCATACCAAATCAGCCACAAATTCACTTTCTTATTAGAAATTCCAATTATCAACGACATCGATTATAATTTATATCATATTTATTCCTGCCCTATACTCAAAATGACCAAAATATTCCAAACAATTATACCTAAAAACGAATTCCTTATTAGTATTACAGTCTATTAAGTAATACTTGTACACTAGTAGAGAACATTTACTTTTGCAATCAGTTAGACTTAACTAATTTAAATGACAGCCCTCTATGTGAGACTCAGTTACTTTTAGCTCAAAAACCATATAGTGAATGTGAAAGTCATTTTCTTAAAATTTCAAAAGAAAAAATACAGTTTCTTGAAAACAATATTATTCTACTTGTTACTCCCTCTGAGATATTGATGAAATATAATTGTAAAAATAATTCTCAAAAGGAATTATTATCAGGTGGCACATATTTATTAAAGAATTTTGAAAAATGCGTGTTACAAATTAATAATAAAGTAATCCAATTTCTAATACACGGAGTATTAGAAATGAAAGAGGAATTGTATATACCTCATTTAAGTTATAATTTCAGTATTAACACAAATTACTCTATTGAATAAATTGATTTATCTCCAGTCAATTTAGATGGATTAAATCAAATTAAATACAAACTAGAAAAACAGCAAAATTTATTAGAGTGTAATAATAATAATAAGATTGATCACCTTTATATTCCAAGTTTGTGGACCATTATACTATATGTTNAAATTAAATACAAACTAGAAAAACAGCAAAATTTATTAGAGTGTAATAATAATAATAAAATTGACCACATTTATATTCCAAGTTTGTGGACCATTATACTATATGTTACTCTTGTCTGTTTTAGTATTTACATTGTTTACAAACTTAAGTCTCGACTTCAAGAAAGAAAAAGATCCAACCCATCAACGGAGGATCCGATCGAACTTCAGCAACAGGGGAGTTATGGTACGCCACTGTGTTCGCAGAAATGATGAATTGTTGCGGATGGCGAATATGTGGCAAGCAACCGACACACACTTCGGTCTTAGCTTTCATTTAATTCACAACTATATTGTATCATTTTGTAATAAATGTTTGAATAGAATTTTTACCGACATGGAAACAGATTACAAAATTTCTAACAACAATTTTATCTTAATTATGATAATTTGATAATTTTAAGGAAAAAATAGAAATTTCTGCTCGTTAAAAATAGAAAGACAGTATGAAATAAAATATCATACGATACACGGCCGTTAGGTGTTATTACAGTACTCGTTTTTATTCCGGACTCGGCTCCTACGTCGCCTCATCCGTAAAACAACTCGTAATGTAATAAGTCACCTACCGGACTTGTAACGTAAAAAAATACTATTAATGGTCTAAACCAGAAAGCATAACTCGTTTGTCTTCACGTCCAAAGAAACGAAATAATATTGCTAAATATGATGCGTAAATTTTGTATTGTTATATTTACAGTAAAAGACCACACATTAATTACATTAAACAGCGGTCTCTGTCAAAACTGAAAATTGCTGTGGATACGAGTTATTTTTGACCTCTGAAAGGTTCCGACCATAAAAACCCCGGCAGATGGTTTGTTTGTCTGTGCTTGGTCACATTTACTAATTTTTTAGTAGCATTTCAGACACCTGTGTAGATGGAGTAAAAACCCGTTGTAGATAGTGGTGTTACCTATTTGCAAGGAAGGATGGAGGTAGCGTGACATTATGTTTGTGAGGTCTATCATCCACAGATACGGGCACGGAGGAGAACCGGTCGATGGAACAGATGAGCGTGTAATCTATTTGATCCCTTTTGAACAATAATGGAGGATAATTCAGATTTTGCAGGTGAGAAAACCACATAAAACTTATATGATTTCGTTCCGTTCTGTTCACCGTCATTCATTCAATCCACAGTCCATTATTCCAGCGAGAAATTCGGAACTAGTACAAATTGTTAGATATGTCTACTCTGCCCATCTTCTTTAAAACTGCGTGACTGTCAATGGATTGTCATGTATTGTGGTGCAGGAACAAACATAAGGTGTCCAGCAACCACCAATACGCAATTCAGTTGGTATCTGGATTCGACCGTGTGGGAGTGTTTTTTGTGTACCACTATCTCCTTTTCTTCAGGTGTTTTCCAGCGAGTGCGCGAAAGTTGGATTCGAAGGTATCGTGCCTGCATCGAAAATGGTTGTGGACATTTTGAGCATATGTTGTAGTTTATTTTATAATTGTGCGTTTAAAAATTACTGAATTTTGCTTTTGGACGACGTGAATCTTTGGATACTTTAATTACATATTTTTCAAATACATAATTTGATTAAAAGTTAAGTTCCTATTTTAAAAGATTCAAGATTACTAAAATTTGAGTTAAAATTTAATCACAACACTATCTTCGTACTACAAAAACGATACACTTTATTTTATTTATTCAAAAACTGGAAAACAATTGTCTTGAAATTTACTAAAATAGTTTACATTTTTTCCGTAGCACCAGTCTGCCGCGTACACACGTGGTGTGCAACAGCTGTGTAGAATCCTACTCAGCTTATGCAGGTTAAGCGCTATTGCCACGTTGTGATGAAACTGCCCAATACTCGCTACATTTTGAAAACTTAATCTTACGCCCCTGTAATATACAACTTTTTTGTTCATTTATGATTAACTCTATCTCATGCTGAAGTAATGGCAGTCAAACTTCTTACACCTGTATATGCATTTAATCTCTTTTCGGGGAAGTTTTTAGCCAATTTGGTTGACGAGATTTATGGGTAGTTGCACCATGGTTATCTGACGGAAGTTTAAGACTAAACGTAGATTAAAATAGAAATTTTTGTTGCACTGATTCTTAAACTTGAGTCAATTATTTTTAATCTCAGATTAACTTAAACCACCAGCTTTGGAGGTTTTAGTGGAAGTATAGTTAACCAAATAATTAAAACAGAATAAATGTCCATACCATAAAAAACTTAACAAAAGGTCCAGTTCATAGGATTTGATATTTTGAGTGCTAGATTCTGAAGTGTGTGGATTAAAATAGATTTTATTGATTTAAATGTAGAATATGAAGACATATTTGACGATGATTTAGAAATAATAGAAAGAGACATGGGTCGAATAAATAATCATGGAGCATTACTAAACATACAAGCAGATGCACAAAGAGTTCAGAATGACATTGTAAACAATTATTTGGGTAATATTTAAGGATCAAATAATAGCTGCTTCCCTTTTGCAAGCAACTGAATTACATGTAATGTGTTATGTGAGTATACTCACATCAGTTGTTTCTGTTGTAATTTATCTTGTAAAAGAAACAGTCACGAGTTAAATTTAAATAAATATCATTCAAAAACTTAATCTGTACACTATTTTGAACTTATACTTAAATACATGTAATATATTATGGTACTGTTTAGTAATATCATAATAGAGGTAAATAGGTTTTATGACAGATAATTATAAAAATGAATTTACTAAGATATGCATTTTTTATTACCCTCTTATAAAAATCCTTAATTTTCAGATAAATTAGCAGTGATTTGAAAAGGAATAACATATTGAAACATAAGAAAACTTTATTATAACGGGTGATTCATTTAGAGGTACTTTTTTCAACAACAACAACAAAAAATAACAAAATCCTATTTTATGGTGCAATCTTTATTATTATACAAAAAAAACTATTTCTGACATTTATTTTTTAAATATTATTTCTTTCAAATGTTGTCCTTGACTGCGGTTGAGATTGTCCATTCTGAAGTTCCAATTTTCGATGACACGTTCGAGCATTTCGAGTGGAATTTGACGAATGACCCGAGTAATGTTGGCTTCCAATTCCTCAATCGTATTCGGCTTATCCATATAGACTTTGGACTTCACGTAGCCCCAAAGGAAAAAGTCTAGAGGTGTGATGTCACATGATCTAGGAGGCCAATTCACTGGTCCAAATCGTGAAATTAACTGTTCATCGAATTGTTCTCGCAATAAAGCCATGGTTGCACGGGCTGTATGGCAAGTGGCGCCGTCTTGTTGGAACCAAATGTCATCGAGATTACGGGCTTCAATTTCAGGCAGCAAATAGTCCGTTAGCATGGCGCGATAACGGGCGCCATTCACAGTTACGTTCCTGCCGGCCTCATTTTTAAAAAAATATGGACCGATGATTCCACCAGCCCATAAACCACACCAAACCGTTGTTTTGTCTGGATGTAATGGCAGCTCTTGAAGTTCTTCGGGTTGTTCTTCATCCCAAATACGGCAATTTTGTTTATTAACATAGCCATTAAGCCAGAAATGGGCCTCATCGCTGAACAAAATTTTGGTCGAAAACATTGGATCTTCTTCAAGCTGTTCAAGAGCCCAAAGACTGAAACGGTGACGATTTGGAAGGTCAGCCGGCTTCAATTCTTGAATGAGTTGAATTTTGTATGCTTTCAAACCAAGATCCTTACGTAAAATACGCCAAGTTGTTGCATACGACAAGCCAAGCTGTTGAGATCGGCGCCGAATTGATTCATTATGGTCATCACGTACACTCTCGGCTACCGCCGCAATATTTTCTGCACTTCGTGCTGTATGCGGTCTATTTGGTCGCGTATTATCCAATAATGAAAATTGGGTTTCAAACTTCTCGACGGTGTAGCGAATTGTGCGTTCGGTGGGCCGATTATGTAGACCATATGTTGCTCTAAGAGCACGAAATACACTCCTGGCAGAACGCTGATTCTCGTAGTACAGCTGAATTATTTGTAGACGTTGTGCCGGGCTAAGTCTTTCCATGATGAAATGTCAGACAGTACTGAACCAAAATACCACGACAGTTCACTCGACTCATGCGTGATCTGTCTTAAACTCGCTACTGAAAAAAGTACCTCTAAATGAATCACCCGTTATTATGAGTATTACATAAAGAACTAAATACACTAAACTATGTTTTTCCACTTTTTTCTTTTTCAATTTGAGTTTTAAGTAATTCTACTCGTAATTCATGTTCTTGCATTTCTAACTTTATTAAATTTTGATAATGCTGCTTCTGGCATTGAGCAATTTCTAATCTTTCATCTAATAGTTTATTACATTTTTGTAACAGCTCTGAAGTTGTTAAAGATTTAACGATAGTCCTAGGTCTTCTTCTAGATAATGTAGCCTTACATGATCGATGAGTATTCTGGAAAAGGTAAATACATACTTATTTTAGAATTTATTTCAAATATTCAGATATTCAGTTACAAAAAAGTATGTCAATAATAGCTACATTTATGCTTACCGAAGTAGAAGGTAACTCGCTTGGTCTAAGTGGATCACTCGCATGTGATTTCAAATCTTCAATTTTGTAACGTTTTCAATTTTTTTGTAATCCTGACTGTTGATCAGGTTCATTGAACTGTAAAATAATGTGTGCTTATTATCTAACTTAAAGACAAAAAAGTATATTTGCTTATGTAATAAGGAAATCTACATTTTTCTCTTTCAGAACCGTCTCGGACTGTTTTTCCTTATTTTCAGTCATTTGCACTTTTGTTACATTTTCTTTATCAGTTTCGTTGATAATTTCAATGTTATCATCACAGACTCCTTGTTTAGTTGATGTGGATGATAAAATAGATTGCGGGTGATCAGAGTCTAATTCTATAGCATCTCCATCAAAATGATTCTCCAAACCATTTATAACCTTATCGCGTACTATTGATAATAACAAATCATCACCAGGTTCCTTATTCTGTTTAATATTTGGCAACCCACCACCAGTTTTATAAAGTTCTTTTCTTTCGAATGCAATTGACTTTCTTAACAGTTTCTTCCTATTATCATAACACCTTTTCAGACATTCCACATATCTGGGACAAGATGGTCCAGAACTATTATTTTGTTTAGTAATATTTTTCCATGCTTCAGTCTTCTCTCTGGAAGTTACCGCAACTGTTTTTTTTTTATTTTCGACGATATGTTTAAACTTAAACAACATTTATCAATAAAACTTTGTCGTTATTCGTAAAATTTGCGGACCTTTTTTTCTTATTAGCAGATTCAGCATAATCCGTCTCGAAAAGCAGACAACATCCCTAATTAGCAACAAGAAATATTTTTTGATAGATGTGATTACAGAGGCCAAAAATAACTTGTATTCACAGCAATTTTCGATTTTGATCGAGACCACCTTTTAAAGTACCTACCTAATTAGTGCGGAGTCCTTTTATATTTCAAAGTTTTTACAATCAGTTATTAACGTCGTTCAAATATATTTTTGGCTCATAGAATTATTATTGATGATGATCCAACATATTCAAAATAATCTACTAAGGAAAATACGGTACAAAAGGTAAACTTTAAATTTATCTAGAACGCCCCCACTAACGATGCGATAATTATTGTACCAATCAGAAGTTTATGTAATTTTCTTACAACTTAACCACTAATGTTACAATTTTACATACAATTCATTTCTAGTTAGTACAGGTTTCGATTTATGACAAATAAAATTTAAAATATTCTGGAAAAACAAAACGTGCATAATTTTAGCTGGGACAGTGACTGCAGTGTTACATAAAAGCAAAAATGAAATTATGTCCGCGGAATGTCAGTCATTCAATATTACGTTAACTACAACACTAACGATGCAATAGTTGTATCAATGCGAATATGGATGAATTATTGTAACGTTAGTGGCCCGATTAAATCAATATAAATATTCTAAATACGTCAACCGTAAAATCATTGTAGTGGGAGAGCTGTAACGCCCGTGCATCCCAGAGCCAGTAATATACATATACTGGCTCTGGTGCATCCAGTGTTGCCAGATGGAAATTTCTGTCAACAGTAGAAATGTAGCCAAAAAAACAGGAGATTTCTTTTTTCAACAGGAGATTTTAATAAATATATTTTTTAATAGAGGAACACATGCACAAAATATAGCAAAATATTATATTTATATAATATATAATTGTAGGAGTTCGTTTAATAGTTTGCAATTACATCGGTACGTCACGTGATTTGACAACTGTCAGTTGTCAAAATAAAAAATCCCAGAATCCCGCTGAAGTAAACGAACGAAACGAAACGCCTTGTTAGGCCCAGTTCATATAAACGCGAATTGCGGATTTAAAATTTAAATATGTACATGAACTGCAAGATCAGTAAAAGATCTTGCATGAACTCGGCTACAGAAAATATAACAGGACTGAAAATATTAACAAGTGACGAACACAGTGCCGTTAGAGAACAGTGTCGTACTAAAATATTCTTATTCTGAGGAAAATTAGTATAATCAACAGAAGATTTCATAGAGAAACCAGAAGAATAGACATTGAGACTNAATTAACAATATCTTTTAAGATAGTCTTGTGCTATTTGTTGACAATCTTGTCAGTTCTTAATGCAATATTTTATTTATTTCATACTTCTAATATTATTCGTAATACAGAGTCTTTCGCATAAGAACCGACACAGAGCAGAGGCATATAAAGAAACCCAACATATTTACTTTATTTTATGGGGAATTTAATTTTAAAACTTTTCTTACTCTCGTTAGTTTTCAGAAAACTTTGTCGTTTTCAACAAAAACACGAATAACTAATAATACCTACATATTGTAGCTGTGTTATTTAAAATCATTGAAAATTCAAAAGTTGGCTATGAATTTAAACGTCAAACTTGGTTCAGGAAAAAAAGCAATTTAATTTTGGTTTTTGTTTGCTGAGTGTTTTGAAAATAGCCGGGAAGTTTTCATTTGGCGAACAAGTTGACATGCTATAACTTGTTTGTTTGTTTTTCTATTAAATAAATTATTCTTACTCCAACTCTTTTTTCATGAAATTAACTTAGTTTTAAGATAGTAAAATAAATAACAATCAGCTTCTGAATCTTAACATGAAAATTATTTAATATTTGCTTGCAGAAATTTAGCTGTAATATTATTAGTAGATTTAAATTTTAAATAGTACATATTTTTTTCCAATTAGAAATGCATTTGTAATGTTTAAAACAACTCACCTATTTTGTCTTTTTGAACATTTTCTTCATTTGATGATTTGGACCGTGCTCTTGAAACACATCTGCATATGTTATTTTTTTGCGATGTGATGTCTTTAAGAGCATAGTTACTGCGCGAATCAAGTCGATTAGAAACAGTAGGGGGTAAAAACTCAACATTTTGGTATAACCTCGCTCTACTCATATTACAACCGCATCCTCCTCCTCTTGAAGGATTTTCTTTATTTTGATCGCTAGTCACTCGTAACATTTTATATTTTAAACACTAATGTAATATACATATCTACTTTCATTAAACCAGGCACTCTGAAACGAGAAACTACAGTCTTGGATTTTTTCCTGTTTTTATGTACAACTTTTTGCGCTAAAAGATAAAATTAACATAAACACTCAACAGCCGGCCATAGACACATACGTTTTAAAATACGCGAATCAACATTATAGATGGAGAGATTGGTGTCAAAATTTCCCGAGATCGGATTAATGGCCATTTTGATCGGAGATTTTTGCTTTAACGGCTTCCAAATAACATCAGAAATGATAATTTTTCTATGCAAATAAAAAAAACGTGGGCTTAATTGTTATTGCAAAAAAGTATTAAAAAATAGCAAAAAAATTCATTTTTTTCTTGAATTTCTCGTCGACAACTTACCAGCTATTCATTTTAGACAAAAACGGAAGAGGAAAAAAGTTTTATAATTAAATTTTGATCAAGATAGAGTTAGTTGCAATTCGAAAAAATAATTATTGTTATTGCAAAAATCGGAAAAATCATTTAAAACTTACCAAAAAATTTAGTTTATTTGTCAATTTTTTTCAAACACTTGAATAATATCTAGGATCTTTATACTTTTCCCAATTAAACTTCTTACTGCATAGAATCATCACACCAAATTTCATCCAATTCGGTTCTATAGTTTTTACATAATTATTGAATATTTTTTTTCAAATTAAAAAATTTTCAAAATCAAATTTCTAAAAATCTAAAGCCTTTGAATACTTGAAAATTTCACCCCAAAAAATTTTTGAAAAATTCAAGTAGGACGGTTAGGTGTGCTGTGGTGATTGTTTAAATATTTTCGCAATGTTCACGCTTATAAATAATTGCAATACTTAATTTAATGTTTTTTTTTCATTTTTTTTGGCCAGTAGTAGTAGTAGTAGTAGAAAAGGGGCGGCCTCAGCCTGGCAATCAGGCCACAAGTGGGCCCCTTTTGCCTACCCTGCCGTCCCATTACCTATCCACTCTCTGCCTCTGACCCTCCTCGAACCTACCTGACGCCCTAATGAACGCCAGGATTTTGATCCATGGAAGATCTCTCACCTCAACCCCTTGCAGCTCTTCAGCATCGCCAAGACTTTTATATCTTATTCTCCGCCCAAAGGCTGCACAATGTACCAGAAGGTGGACAGGGGTGTCCTCCCCTTCTCCACATTTCGGACACAGAAGGTCCTCCTCAATTCCTATTAAGCTTAAATGCCTCCTAAGTCTGCAGTGACCTGTCAGAACCTCTACCATTTGGTTTAGCGCTCTTCTACTAAGGCTCAGCAGCCGTCTTGGATTTAGTAGGTTCATGTCTAAAACTATGGGCCTGCCTACATGCGCTATTTCTCCTCCAATTCTGACCTAAAGTTTGATAGGCCCATTTATTGAGGGCCCCATTGATGCTGCCTCGTGTAATTCCTAAGATTGGTTCAGGTTCCTGGCCAGGTCCCCGGGACCCGAAACGAGCTAGTTGATCGCCCAGGAATACCCATATGGCCTGGGACCCAAACCAACTCTGTCTCTCTTCATCTGACCAATGATTCTAAAGCGTCTCCATATTTCTGGAGCTATCCGCTCTGAGCGCGACTTGACTGTCGGAGCAGATAAAAATCTTCTCCTCTGCACAATTCCTTACCTCCTCCTTGCTTGCTACCATCAAAATAGCAAAAACCTCGCCCTGGAAGATTGTAGCACCCAGTGAAAAGCTTTCCTGGGTACCGCTGCCTTCCAGATAAATTCCTGCTCCTGAAAACTCATCTTCTACCCGAGATCCATCAGTATAGCATACAAGGGATCCCGGGGGGAACATATCACCACCCTGCTTCCACTGCTCTCTCGAGGGGAAAGTGGTGACATACTTCCTTCCTAACCTAAGCCGATCATCTGCCTCCGCAACCCTCATGGCGGATATTATCCTTATCCTAAGGTATGCCGCCATCGCCTCCCTTACAATCCATGTAGGAAGGGCCGGCAGCCCCAGAAGGACCTCTAACGCGGCCGTTGGGGTCGTCCTCATTACCCCTGTAATAACTGGCCATCCAAGGCCAGACATTGAATGTCTCCAAAATGCTATCCAGTTCTAGGTTCAATGCTCTTACTTTTCGAATAATTTTTCTTCGTAATAAAAGAGGAATCGATGCCACGAAGCATACCATTTAAATCTTTCTTAGTTAGTTTTTATAAAAATCGTTACATTATACATCACACTTACATAGTTGAATTCTACATAGTCAATTGCTATTTGATCGATGCAGTTAATGATTTACCATCCCACAGAAAAAAAAAAACAAAAATTCAAAATAACAAAAAACATAATCCCACAAATCACAAATGTTAAGGGGTTATACTTTAAGGACCCAGTCATTATTCCTCTATTGTTTAAATTCGAGGGTCCTTTTAAACGAAAAAGCTGTTTTATTAACTTGTCCCAAGTTGTATATTCCAGAACAAATAACCAAGTGTTGCTCCAATATACAAAAATAAACCCGATACATCCCCAGCAATATCTATAATTTCTATATGTTTCCATTTAAGTTGGTACACCATACCGCGGTAGTAAAATGACATCATTGAAATGATTGTTACAAAGCGCAGTAAGAATATAACACAATATCTGTACAGTATCTTGTAGAATAGTTTTAGATTTATAATCATAACTGGGGATGATTCCAATTATCGAAAAAGAGTTGTGTTGTGAGAAAAATTTTTTGCAAAATAAAAAATATCAGTAAATATTCTTTCAAATCAACCAATCTAGATTCCAACTAAAAATGTGCTGTAGTCTTTTTGAAACTGGCGAAGGCTTTTCGATATGGTGCAAGCTGCTCATCTTGCTTGCTGCTTTATTTTTTACTAGTTATTTAACTAAGCGAGTTCATGATACAATAGTTACATATTACATAAGGTTTGAGTTTTGGTATACAAATAATATTATATCTAGTTTGATTGCTGTACTCCACTTTAACTATTGCCTCTTATTTAAGTAAGTTAATCCAGCCCCCTTTTAAATGTGTTCAAATCTATTGGTGTGCATGTTGCGGTAACAGTAGGAAGTGAAGAATTAAATGTATGTTTCTTGTAATTCAAATCAAATAGTACTTACGATACTTCCAACGATGTAAAAAATGTTTAACAGAAGAATCGAAGGGCTACTTATATGGAATACTACCACAAATACCGTGGCATAAAGTATTTCTCCAAAAATATGTGCATATAAAAATACCATTGGCCATCCAAAAAACGAATTGAACGTCTCTGCGACGCTATCCAATTCTAGGTTTAATACGCTGACTTTCCGAATAATTTTCAAGGCATCCTTCCTAGCAATGGAAGCAGATCTGACACCATGAAGCACTTGGTTCAGATCCTCGTATTTGATTTTTATAGAAACCGTTACAGAATACATTACACTTATAAACACAATTTTTGCAAAGTCATAAGCTGTGTGGGTCATATAATACATGATACTGCTCCAACCAAATTGGTATAAAGGAAACAAAATCGCCATAATAACGTAAACCGTAAATCCACAGGTAACAAATGTTAAGGGGTTGCCCTTTAAGGAGTTAGTTTTCATTCCTCTACTGTTCAAATTTAAGGGTCCTTCTAACAGAGAAAGTTGTTTCATTAACTTTTCCCAAGTGCTCATGTTCCAAAAAGAAGAACCCAGTGCCGATACGATAAATAAAGATAATCCTGATATTTTCATAGCGGAATCTATAATTTTTATGTTCATGGCATCATTTCGATACATGTAGCGATAGTAGAATGATACAATTGAACAAGACGCTACAATACACGATGTGAGTATAGCGTAACACCTGTACAGTTTCTTGTAGGACAATCTTAGATTCTTGTAATCAAAACTGGGGACGATTCCAAAAAAAGTTGCTAATCTTGATACGGCCTGTAGGAAAAGAATATCTTTCGGGCTATATCCGAATGTTAGCGCCATAGTTCTCACAGTGAAATGATCTCTCAAAACAAACGCTAATGAATAGAAGAAAATGCATTAGTGGTTGCACTTCGCCTAATACCAAATGACACGTTATTTGTATGGATATAAATTGAAGTACTTATACATTATTAAATTGTAAAGGCTATTTTCCAGAGTGTCTAATAGAAATTTTATAGTTACCGAAAGCTTGTTTTGAACATTATTGTAAGTATAAGCGATGAATTAAATTAGAGTACTTTTTAATTGAGCATAAACTTTTACTTTGCTTTCCTACTAGTTTCGGCTATTATGCCATCGTCACGAAAAAAGAAAAATGACAATCATGGGAAGAGAGTTGTTGCATAAAACTATTAATAAATGACATCATTTTTACTTGATTTTTTCAGTAACTATTTAATTAAGCGAATGGAGTACGTCAGAGTTAATGAAAGTTTAAGCGATCCACAAAAGGTGAAAATAGGTGTGCCGAAGGAACAGTAGCTGGTCTCATACTTCTTGAGTCAATTCTCAATGAACTTTAAATATTGATGGTAAAATAGTATCATATGCTAATGATACAAGAGTTATTTTTATTGAAAATATTTGGCAAAACATTAAAGAACTAATAAAATTTGTTTAACTGCTATTAAAGTGGATAGATGGACATTGGTTACCATTAAATATTAGTAAAATATACTTAATAATACTGACTAGTGAGAATTATGCAATACACTAATAAACCAACAACAAACGACGTATAGTATTTAAATACAGTTTAAAACTTTGGTGAAAGAATAACAGTATATCTAATTTGATTGCTATGTATTCCACTTTAACTGTTACCTCTTATTTAAGTAAGTTAACACAGCCGCCTTATGATTGCTTTTAAATATTACACAGTTAGCTTTTTTAGCGGAGTCGAGAAATGCCATTTTTTCAACCATCTAATGACGGTATGAATTGTCCAGACTTTAGAGTTATTATTAAAAACGCTTTTCGAGTTATAGTTAAAAAACTGAAAAAAGTGCCGAAAATTTGAGGTTTTTTACAATTTTTCTTATGAAGCCGACGACTGGCGAGGTGGCAAACCTCAGGTTCGGGTTCAGCACCTCAAAAAACATATACTAGTGATAAAAAAACTTCTACATTTTTTTCCTGTAAAAAACTTTTGCTTACTGGATTATCTGTAGAGTATCTTGTAGGACAGTTTTAGATTTTTATAATCGTAACTGGGGATAATTCCAATTATCGAAAAAGAGTTGTTGCATAAAACTACTAATAAATGAAAATTTTTGTGTAAAATTAAAAATATCAGTAAATGTTCTTTCAAATCAACCAATCTAGGTTCCAACAAAAAATGTGCTGTACTCTTTTTGGAACTGGCAAAGGCTTTCGATATGGTACAAGCTGCTCATCTTGCTTGCTACTTTATTTTTTTACTAGCTATTTATCTATGCGAGTGCAATATGCTGATGATATAATAGTTACATATTACATAAAGTTTTGGGTATACACATTATATCTAATTTGATTGCTACACTCCACTTTAACTGTTGCCTCTTATTTAAGTAAGTTAACCCATCCGCCTTATGATTATATAATATATTTATATAAACATTGTTAAGATTGCAATCACTTTCGGAGCAGTACTTTCTTAGATATCGATCGACGCATTTCCCGGTGGGACACCCTGTATTCAAAACCATTTAACCTGTTCCTTGAGGCTCTCTTCCAAATTACTGCGATTGCATTGCAAACATAGATTTCTGCTAAATTGTGAAAATATACGTCAGCAAAAAAATTACCGGTAACATTAATTTCTGTTCAAATTGACAAACCGTTTAGAAATTTTACCTTAAAGAGTCTAACTGTATTATAACAATCATGTATGTAGTGACAGCAGAGGCTACGGACAGCAACACAGATCTGTTTATTTGGAAAAATCCAGCAGCGCTGAATTTCAACTGTTTCATGATGACGATCTGCAGCTTGCCAAATCCTTCCTCTTCCTTGGACTGCAAACGAACGCTCGCCTTAAGGTCACAACTAGTCCTGAAGATATTCCTTATCGTCCTGTGTACGTTATCACATCCGTTTGTCAGCGTAAAGATTACAAACTAGAAAAGAATTACACAATAATAGGCTTCTTGGCATCTGATATATTTAATCTTAACATTTCTACTATACGAGTACATTTATAGTAGTATTTACCACGTTCGAAACCAAATGGGTACACAAAATGAAATCAACTTTTTTCGATAACTTGACCGCTGTACCTTTTGAGGTAAAAAATGAGAAACATTCCAAAATCTGCGGAAAATAATGGGCTATGAGCAGCAACACTGGCCACCCAAAATACACGTTGAATGTTTCAACGATGCTATCCACTTCTAAGCTCAGTATCCTAACTTTCTGGATAATTGTCACGTTGTCCCTTGTAGAAACGTTTGAGTTCACTCTCATCAACTTGTCGCTCAAAGCCTGATACCTACTCATTATAGAAAGGGTGAAGCTATATAACAAGCTTGTCAGAACGAATTTAACTTGGTACAACGTTATCATGGTTATATGCTGAAGAACAGTTAATACGTTTGCAATCAGTATCTGATATAGAAGAAAGTAGATACAGAATACAGTACCAATAGCGAAAAATACAAACGGATTTCTCCATATGGGACAAGTACTCGTGTTCAAATTTATTGGTCGTTCTAATTTCAAGAGTTGACTCATCAGTTTGTCCCAAGTGTTCCTATTCCAAAATGAAGAACCCAATGCAGTCGTCAGAAACAAAACTATCCCGACCGCATCCGTAAAACAAATTAATGTCTTTATGGTGAATGTAGCATTTCCGTACAAGTATTGAACATACATGGATGCCAGTGAGCAACACGTCACGAAAGAGGCCAGGCTTAAAGCGTAACACCGATAAAGCTTTCTATACACCAGTTTCTTTTTCCTGTAGTCGTAACTGGGGACTATGCAGAAGAACGTTGCTAATTTCGATAGGGATTCCAAGAAGAGGATATATCCACGCGTATTCTTCATGGCTTTCCGTTGTGGTTCTCTGAGTATTCCGAACTATGTCAGCAATAAAACACATTCAATAAACAATAATGTAATAGCAAACGCATTAGCAAATGTAACACTCGTACATATCGAAATGAACTCCATTCGCTATAGAAGTAAGTACTTATACTAATTTGATCGAAACAATCGAAACTAAAACATTACAGGTTCTTAGAGTAACGTAAGTGGTGTTTACTCAAAGCAGTTGAGAAAATTAATTATTTCATGACAAAGCCAATCACAAAGTACTAATTTGGAGAGAAACTATAAAGTATGTAGCCATCGAAATAACACCTACAATTTTTACAAATTTTCAACATGCAAATAATTGAGATGATACAGTTGAAAATATGCTTTAATTTACTATTTATTGCTTTAAAATCAAATTCAGAATTATCAAACATTTCGTCCTGTATTTTTTCTTTCAATACTTGTAAATTTTGAGGTAATAATATATTTTGTTGAGCGTGTCCCCACAAAAATATGTCTATTGGGGCTGTTTTCTGGGCACTTAAGGCCGATTCTCACTTGCGTGCAAGGCATGTGCTCGACACAGGCAAAGCACCGGCTCGGCAAAATATCTTAACCATTGTATCTTATGGGTTTTGAGGGGTGTAATTCACACTATACGTGCAGCGTCTCGGCAACCGACGCACGCGACGCGACGTTCTTACGAAAGAATATTTGTAGGGCATGTGCCGTGCATGTTCCGATAACTGTGAATACTCTCCAGGCAGTCAACTTGCAATCATAGTTTAGTTGAGTGTCGTATTGACAAGAAAACATGAAGCGTCAGCAGAAGCCCCCTTTTTCGTCAGAATAAGATGAAATTCTTATTGAGTATATCAGAGAAAATGAGATTATTTACGATTTGTCTCATAAAAAATACTCGGACAATGTCTACAAAACATGATATGTAAAAAAATTGGCGAGGAATTGCAACAAGATAGGTATATTTATTAAATATGTATTAATCTATACAGATATATTAAAACAAACACGATTTCTTAACAATAAAATTTTGTAATTTAAAAAAACGTATTTTTCTTTTTCGGAAATTTTTATTTTCTTGCTCTTCTTCATCTAAGATTAGAACAATTTTTACCAGAGTGGAAGTCACGAACATTTTTTCACAAAGCTAGGGAAATACTACCTGCGGCATGCCTGTCGCAGTGTGAATTGTCTCTGAAAACTCGGCCTGTGCCGAGTAAGTGCCCTGCCGATGCCGATCCGGTTCCATGCTCGTTTAATGAGAATCGGCCTATAAGATTTCTAAAAATATTTTTTACAGTGTCCGTTGTCGGGATTCGTCCTCCAAAATAAAGCCGATATTCCTGAAGAACTTTTGCACATTATTATTATTTGAATAATATAGTTTATGTTTTATTTTTCGTCATCAGAATAACCCATTTTATAAATTAAAGTGGGTTATTCTGATAAATCCCGTGTATTTTTAAAGGAAAGTTCGTTTCTGTTATTTTTGTCTGATTCTGTGCGAGAGAGATAGAGTTATAGTGTGCGATAGAAATAGAATGACTGTCCTCATATAGGGCTTTTCTCTCTCTCTCTGTCTCTATCTCTCTCTCTGCTGTCTTCAGGAGTCTCTGGGGCTTCCCCAGCATCTTCAGAACACCTAGGGAGGGAGCGTAGCGTAGAGCGCGTGGCCTTTTTAGCCTTCGTCATCGAGCTATGAGGTCACAACATATGATAAAAAAAACGGTTTTTGTTCGTAACTCGGAAATGGCTGGAAATATAAACAAATCTCCCTTTGGTTCTGAGAAGAGCGCTCGGTGGCTGAGGCAGAGAGGGGTGTCACAATATATGAAAGAAAAAAAACAGTATTTGCTTGTACCTCGGAAATACTCGAAATATCAAAAAATCTCCCATGGTTCTATTACATGGTTCTGATTGGTGATCGAGTGAAAAACGTCCGAAGTACGCATGTCTAAAAAAAAATCGGCACCAACGGTGTGTGACATCATAGAATAAAAAAGTGTTTATAACTCGAATACGGTGCGTTGAATCGAAAAAACAATTGAAAAAGTCTCCCCTGGTCCTGATTGTCCCTTCTACGTTGAATGCAAAAGGTCCGAAGTCCGTATGTGGAGAATAAATTTCGGAAACAAGAGGTGTGTGAGGTGATACAGTAAAAAAGGCTTATAACTCGGAAACGGTGCGTTGAATCGAAAAAATAATCTCTATCACCCCTGGTTCTGATTGTCCGTTCTGCGTTGAATGGAAAAGGTTCGAAGTCCGTATGTCGAAAAACAAAAAAGTTTGTCAAAAATTGCAACAGCAGTAGCCAATGCATTATCTTATATTTGTAAGGGATCATTGATTGATGATTTGTTGTTTTTTTTTAAATAAATTTCGTATTCAACTACTCCTTGAGGTTCCAGAAATTTTACATTGTGTTAATTTTTTGAACACCTTGTGTCACAAATATGTGCACTACCAATGGTATCCACTTGTATCAATAATTTATTTTAACTACCTAAGGAAATCAACAATAAGAGAGCAGTACCCATCTAAGGATATACAACCTTGCACATGTTGCAATTTTTAAACATAGGTGTTAATATCGTACC
Organism: Anoplophora glabripennis; assembly: GCF_000390285.2. NCBI lineage: Eukaryota > Metazoa > Arthropoda > Insecta > Coleoptera > Cerambycidae > Anoplophora > Anoplophora glabripennis. The sequence continues at coordinate 93,807 of NW_019417114.1, forward strand.
AAATTGGAAGTCGACGCACAAATACAAAGACATTAATTTCAAGTTTTTCAATTCTCCCATTCCAAGGCGATATAAAATAAATAATTAATTAGGTAAATTCATAGTTTTAATTCTAACTTTATATATTTATTTATTTTATTTAGCATTTATCACAAATGTGATTTCCAAACAAAAGATAAGTTCCATATTGATATTTGGCAACAAAGCCACCGCTAGAACTGCCGCCTATTACCAAGTAGAAGAGTTACCACGCTAAATTTTATAGCTGAATGCCTGCTAACGTAAGCCTGCATCCTTTTCGAGTTGCCAATTTCCAGCATTTAATGCGCAGTCAGTGGCGATAAGGTATACTCAGGCCGAGTACGTATCCCATTTTACGCTAAAACGTTATGTTAGAAATAACGTTTGTAAATAACATGCCGTAAACGGCCGCTATTTTATGTTGTACGTAGGTACCTGTTATTTGCGCTCTACGTTGTATTTGTTTCATGTTGCATAACCTAAAAGAACTCTTTTAGTTGTATGCGTTTTTGTCTATTGAGTCGGGTATTTATAACAATTCTGCATTATTATTATTAAATAATATGTCGGTGAAGTACATTCTCAAAGTTCGCCCCCCTAAAAACAGTTTTTTGTAAATATCTGGGGTTCTAATCAATATTTTGGAATAAAACAACATGCAAAATTACTTCTTATAAAAAAACAGATGTTTCATTAGTGATTTCGTGTTTGGGGGTTGCTACACTTATTTTTTATTTTAAAAAACTATATTTTTCAAACAATTTTTGTATATAAAAAATGCATATTTGTTAAAAAAAATGAAAAATATAATTTATGTAAACAAATTGGTAAAATTAAGTTCTCGAACAACTCCCTAGTGTGCGAAAAATATCTATACAATATAGAATTAACATTACAAAATAAAAAGTTTTTACTTTTTCTCTAATCATACGAATAATTTGTTCTATTAGCCTCAAACGGATTTAAACGGATGCAAACTACCCCTCATGTTCACCCCNACTTTTTTACTTAGTTTTGATCATAGAATCGGCCTGTTCAGGGTTGGCAGCTAATTATGAGACGCCCTGTAGAAGTAAGTACTTATACTAATTTGATCGAAACAATCGAAACTAAAACATTACTATGATTAACAGGTTCTTAGAGTAATTTAAGTGGTGTTTACTTAAAGCAGTTGAGAAAATTAATTATTTCATGACAAAGCCAATCACAAAGTACTAATTTGGAAAGAAACTATAAAGTATGTAGCCATCGAAATAACATTAAAATACCTACAATTTTTACAAATTTTCAATATGCAAGTAATTGTGATGATACAATTGAAAATATGCTTTAATTTACTATTTATTGCTTTAAAAACAAATTCAGAATTATCAAACATTTCGTCTTGTATTTTGTCTTTTAATACTTATAAATTTTGAGGTCTTTAATACTATAGTTTGTTGAGCGTATCCCCACAAAAATATGTCTATTTGGGGCTGTTTTCTGGGTACCGTGGGATGGGGTTACTTTGCTAAAAATAAAAAGTTATCGAATAATATTTCATTTGTATTAGTCTCAAATCTGTTATAAAAATAACCTCAATATCGGTTTTCTCCGAGTTATCGGTTCGTCCAGAGTTTTTGCTAAAATATATGTTAGTTTTTGAAAAATTAATTCCTGAAGACTAAAACAAAGTTAAACTCCGAGTGGGGTTACTTTATCCACCGCATTAATTTTCATGATATTTGACAAGTAACCCCTTATGATCATACCCAGGTATGAAAAATATATATCTGAAACAATCTCACTGAATGACAAGAAAAAGATTGAACTTATAAATGGCATTAATACGCCAGAAATTAGAAACTTAGTGATATTGTCAACTATAAGCATTTTAGAGAGAGGGAAGAGTAATATTCAAAATTTAATAATCCTGTAAATGTAGAAACTTTGAAAGATAAATATTTATGGACATACGGCATTATTTTATTTGGACACATTTTTCTTTAGTAGATTTTTACAAAAATACCCTCAGTATAAATACTTATTCATTTCATAGAACAAAATTTATAAATATAATTCGAATCACTGACATGTCGGTATTGCACAATAGATTTAAAAGCAACGAAGTGTCCAGTTGCAAATTGAATTCTATAAACTGGCGAACTGATTCATACATTGTTCCCGATTCTTTTACCGGTGGTTTAATTCTAATGCTCTCAGCATTTTGTAAAGAATATTTAAACCCCGGAAACTTGGTGAATCGGGGCCAGTCAGGAGCCACCTTGAGAGCCAGTTGATGGCCAGGAGCCTCCACTTGACAAGCAAACAGCCCTTAGAGTGTAAGTATTTTATTTTATAATAAACCGTAAAAACTGATTGATTTGTGTGTTTTTCCCTCTCCGCAGCCAAGCGAGTAGCCCGAAGCAATAATCTTTTTTTTTGCCAATTATTTTTTTGTATTTTAAACGGGAGACGTGACAATATATTAAGGAAATATTATCTTTTACGGTACAAAAATATTATTTAACTCTTATACAAATGTAAAGTAAAAATAAATATAATATTCTGCAATAAAAAATACTTCGCAGACTTTGATAATTTTCAAAATTGCCCCACTATATCGATCACAGTTATCCCATTACCCCGATCAAAGTTACCCCACGACAGAGTATTTAAATTTTCGGCAGTATCTACCATGCAATATTTTTCAGTTTTTAATATCCTAATGGTTTAACATGGTTGTACAGCAAAGACTATATATTACTTTACTCCTAGTGCCTGTTTCTTTTGCGCGCTTAAAGTTATATTGGCTTCAAAAACGGGATAAAGTATCGTTTTTTAAATAAAAGCCTGGTACACTCTCCAAACATCACTGGTTCACCGAGAAACGATTAGACATGATCGCGTTAACTATGCGGAGCTGCCATATTATGATATCTGCCTAATATCTCGAGAAATGTTGGAAGGAAGAATATAAAATAAGATAATGAATGTTTCTGTCAAAGTAGCCCCTGAAATTGAAAGTAACCTCATCCCACGGTACCTAAGGTTTCTAATAATATTTTTTACAGTGTCCGTTGTCGGGATTCGTCCTCCAAAATAAAGACGATATTCCTGAAGAACTTTTGCACATTATCATTATTAGAATAATACAGTTTAATTATGTTTTATTTTTCGTCATCAGAAAAACCCATTTTATTTTTTTTTAATTAAATAAATCCCGTGTACTTTTAAAGGAAGGTTTGTTTCTGTCATTTTTGTCTGATTGTGTGCGAGAGAGATAGAGTTATAGTATGCGATAGAAATAGAGTGACTTTGTCCTCAGAGTAATAAATAAAGGGGAGGCCGCATTCCCTATTTCAGTACACAGTGTAAACATGTAACCTCAACCTATTGTATGTTGATAAACAAATGATACATAAGTAAACACAATGGTCCCTGGTACAGTGGCGTACCGAGTTATATCATAATATNTAGCGCACTAGAGTTCACCCCCCTAAAAAGAGAACTTTATTTTGTCAATTTGTTTACATGAATCATATTTTTTATTTTTTTTAATACCAATTTTTTTATATATAAAAAATGTTTGAAAAATATAGTTTTTCTGAAATAAAAAATAAGGGTAGCAGCCTCCAAACACGGAATCTAATGTGAAACATTTGTTTTTTTATAAGAAGCAATTTACGTTTTTTTTTTTCATTCCAAAATATTGATTAGAACCCCAGATATTTAGAAAAAACTGTTTTGGGGGTCGAACTTTGAGGATGTATTTCACCCCCTAAATATGTTTTTCCGCCGTTTTTTTCCCATATGTCATTTAATTTTTTATGTTCTACAAGAAGGAGAGTTCGGGTTGGGGTAGTTTCCTTGTTAGAACCTTCTTCGTTTGATTTAACCTAACAATAATTTTAGGGTAAATACTTATATATACGTACGTATATAGAATATATTATACTATATATGTAGTATATACTACCTAAGTTACTTAAATTTTACAACTTACCTTCGATGTGCGTTTATAAAACCGACAAGTAAATGGAAATTTAACAATCCGTTCATATTCATTAGACAAATAATACCTACGTTAAACTATAGCAACACCAAATTCCTTGCCTTTAAGAAACTGTTATAATTTAAGAGAACGTGTTACAAACAATTTTATGTCGTACTTACCCGTTATTTACGAGTTTGCATTTGTTTCATGTTTCATACCCTAAAAGACATCTGTCAGTTATATGTGTTTTTGTCTAATACTGACTCTTGTTTATAATAATTTTGCATAATTATTATTAAAAATGTCGACACAAAACCGTCTTCAAAAAACAACAAAATTGCAATACGAGTATTTGCTAAAAATGGTCTTAACTGCTCAATAACGTGCACTTTATATCTTAATAATTAACGTTAACCTTAACGTTTAACCCTGAAATAACGTAACTGTTATTATGATGAAATGGGATACATACTCGGCCTGATTTGTCTGTAATTTCGCTCACGGAAGAGTGCAACCCGACATTTTTTGTGAGATGATGACTTCATTGAAGTAGTTCCGTCGATCTAGTTGCATAGTTTGGAACTCTTAAGTTAAATAAATACCTTAAAGATCTTACCATTAAAAAGTTTATATGCAAATNGCTCTTTTCCTGTAATTGTCGGCATATTATACACCGCTTTGGTAATTTTATAGAAATTAAATAAAAAAACAGTTTAAAAAGACACAGAACATTGAACTCGGCTAATATCGATTTCACAATAATAGACTGTAATAATGGCGTCCCTTATAGTACCGTTTAATACCAGGCAATGATGCCACTTAGGGCGTTTGTATTGCTAGGAATTTCAATAATGTATTTTTTTTCGGATATTCAGAATCTATAATTATAAAACAAGTTGCAAGAAAATAGTGTCGTAGTCTTATACATATTACAAAGTAACTAATTTGTATGTCGAGGTCAAGAATGAGGTATATCCTTGTATGTTAATCAATTAAAATGACCGCTGTACCTAGCTATAAAGATAAAAATGTAACATTGGCAGCAAGGTCAAGGACGTCACAAAGTACCAATGTTTGTAAATATACATATGTCAACACTTCACTATCGAATGTAAATAACGGCGTCCCCTTTATTTATTAGTCTGAGACTTTGTCCTCATAGAGGGCTTTTCTCTCTCTCTCTGCTGTCTCTGGGGCTTCCTCAGCATCTTCAGGACTCCTAGGGAGGGAGTGTAGGGTAGAACGCTTGGCCTTTTCAGCCTTCGTCATCGAGCTATGACGTCACAACATATGACGATAAAAAAACGGTTTTTGCTCGTAACTCGGAAATGGCTGGAAATATAAACAAATCTCCCCTTGGTTCTGAGAAGAGCACTCGGTGGGTGAGGCAGAGTGAAGTGTCACAATATATGAAAGAAAAAAAAGCAGTATTTGCTTGTACCTCGGAAATACTCAAAATATCAAAAAATCTCCCATGGTTCTGATTGGTGATTGAGTGAAAAACGTCCAAAGTCCGCATGTCTAAAAAAAAAAAAAAAAATCGGAACCAACGGTGTGTGACATCATAGAATAAAAAAGTGTTTATAACTCGGAAACGGTGCGTTGAATCGAAAAAATAATTCAAAAATTTCCCGACACCCCTGGTCCTGATTGTCCCTTTATCGTTGAATGCAAAAAGTTCGAAGTCCTTATGTGGAAAATAAATTTCGAAAACAAGAGGTGTGTGAGGCGATACAGTATAAAAGGTCTTATAACTCGGAAACGGTGCGTTGAATCGAAAAAATAATTAAAATAATCTCCCACACCCCAGATTCTGATTGTCCGTTCTACGTTGAATGGAAAAGGTTCGAAGTTCGTATGTCGAAAAATAAACAAGTTAGTCAAAAATTGTAACAGCAGTAGCCAACGCATTATCTTATCTCTGTAAGGGATCATTGATTGATGATTTGTTGTTTTTTTTTAATTCATTTCGTATTCAACTACTCCTTGAGGTTCCAGAAATTTTACATTGTGTTAATTTTTTTAAACACCTTGTATCACAAATATGTGCACTATCAATGGCATCCACTTGTATCAATAATTATTTTACCTACCTAAGGAAATCAACAATAAGAGAGCAGTAACCATCTAAAGATACACAACCAGTATAATGCAATTTTTAAACATAGGTGTTAATATCATACCAAATTAGAAGTCGACGCACAAATCTAAAAACATTAATTTCAAGTTTTTAAATTCTCCCATTCCAAGGCGATATAAAGAAATAATTAATTATGTAAATTCATAGTATTAATTCTAACTTGATTTATTTTATTTAGCATTTATCACAAATGTGATTTCCAAACAAAAGATAAGTTCCATATTTATATGTGGTAACAAAGCCACCGCTAGAACTACCGCCTATTACCAATTAGAAGAGTTACCACGCTAAATTTTATAGCTGGATGCCGACTAACATAAGCCTGTATCCTTTTCGGGTTACCAATCCAGCATTTAATACGCAGTCACTGGCAATAAGCTATACAGGGTGTCTCATAATTAGCTGCCAACCCTGAACAGGCCGATTCTATGATCAAAACTAAGTAAAAAAGTTCATATGAACATGGGTCCGGAAATGCTTCCTAAGGGCACAGGGACCCATTGAAGAGGGAGGAATGGAAATCATTTTTTTGCAATATCTCTCAATCGCGTTGTGATAAATGAATGAAATTTGGTATACACAGCTAAATTTTGATGAGCAATTTGATGGACTAATCCATTTATTTCCACAAGGTCCATTGGGGTGGGTACGGGGGGGCCCTTGGTACTTTGCGTGTGTAACTTTTTCATCTTTGACTTTTTAACAAATTGGACAGCAAATTCCGTTTTCCCGAACTGTTTTACGTTAAAAAGGTACTCTTGTTTCAAATCGTTATCTTTAACGGTTTCTGAGAAAATCGCTCTTGAATTAATCCCACTTTGGTCAATTTCATAGTAATTTAAACAAAAAAAAATAATAATAATTTAATACGTAATCAGTAATACACATTATTGATGTAGAACAATTATGATATGATGATTTGTTTATGGCTTTTGCGATGGTAATGCTGCGCGGCAGAACGCGAGTACGGCAGAAGGTTTCCAAACAGAAGGCTGACATCAAGGAGGACATTCCTCACTGTATTCCGCAATTTAGCTGCAACCGTCACTTTTCGAAGGGATCATAAGATGGAAACTTAATTTTGATAACAGACAACAAGCTATTTTAAAAACTGTTCAAAAAACCCTCCACCTTCTCTGATACAAAGTCTTGCCCTACGTGTAACACTTCTCGAAGCTATTAAGATGCTAAAACGGTTTTGACGAATTTCATTGGCTGCATCATTGATACGCTGCAGCAATTCCTCACGGGTATCGACTTCGGTGGCGTAAACTTTTTGATTTAGATATCCCCAGAAAAAGAAGTCCAGCGGGGTTAGGTCGGGAGAACGCGGCGGCCAAGCTACCGGTCCGTGCCTCCCTATCCACCGTCCAGCGAAATTTTCGTTTAGGAAATTTAGAACATTGCGACCACTATGTGCCGGGGCTCCATCGTGTTGAAAAAACATGTTACGTCGTAAATTTAGAGGCAGATCATCGAGAATTTGGGGAAGATTTTCTTGAAGTAAGTTTAAATAAAGATTTGAATTGAGACGTTGTGGAATTTCAATAGGTCCAATCAGAGTGTCGTGAATTATTCCCGCCCATAAATTTATGGAAAACCGTTGCTGGAAGTTTGTTCTCCGAACAACATGTGGGTTCTCTTCTTCCCAATAATGAGAATTATGAAAATTTAATTTTCCATTTCGGGTAAAAGTAGCTTCGTCACACCACAAAATTTTGGAAGCTTGCTCGTTGTCCAGCGACAAAATCCAGCGACAAAATTGCATACGTGGCGCAAAATCTTCTGGTATCAAGCCATGTACACGTCGATAGTGATAGGCATGTAGACCTTGTCGCTTTAATATTCTTCCAACCTGAAATGTTAGTAGCACATCTAATCAATTCTGTTAAGGAAATCTTTAAGATATGTAGTACCGTTGGCCGAGGAACATTTATTTGCCTTGAAATGTTCCGTATGCTAGTCGTAGGATCTTGTTCAATAGCGTCAAGGACCTCCGCTTCCCTATTAATCCTGGGACGTCCTTGACCCGGTGCCTTTCGAAAAGTGGCGGTTGCAGCTAAGTTGCGGAATACCGTAGGGAATGTCCTCCTTGATGGCAGCCTTCGGTTTGGAAACCTTCTCCCGTACTCGCGTTCTGCCGCTGCAGCATTACCATCGCAAAAGCCATAAATAAATATCATATCAACTAACTCTTGTCCCGTAAACTCTTCCATTTTTTTCGCTTAGAACTATTAAATTGGCAATCGGGTTGACAATACTTTGACATAAGAATACCTTGATAATTTTGTTTAAATTACTATGAAATTGACCAAAGTGGGATTAATTCAAGAGCGATTTTCTCAGAAACCGTTAAAGATAACGATTTGAAACAAGAGTACCTTTTTAACGTAAAACAGTTCGGGAAAACGGAATTTGCTGTCCAATTTGTTAAAAAGTCAAAGATGAAAAAGTTACACACGCAAAGTACCAAGGGCCCCCCCGTACCCACCCCAATGGACCTTGTGGAAATAAATGGATTAGTCCATCAAATTGCTCATCAAAATTTAGCTGTGTATACCAAATTTCATTCATTTATCACAACGCGATTGAGAGATATTGCAAAAAAATGATTTCCATTCGTCCCTCTTCAATGGGTCCCTGTGCCCTTAGGAAGCATTTCCGGACCCATGTTCATGGGTCATATGAACTTTTTTACTTAGTTTTGATCATAGAATCGGCCTGTTCAGGGTTGGCAGCTAATTATGAGACACCCTGTATTGTCTGTGATTTCGATCACGGAAGAGTGCAGCCCGACATTTGTGCGATAATGACTTGATTGAAGTAGTTCCGTGGATCTAGTTGCATAGTTTGGAACTCTTAAGCTAAATAAAGACCTTAAAGATCTTACCATTAAAAAGTTTATATGCAAATTTTAAATAAACACATTGTTTACGATGCTGCAGGGATTTTATGCCAATTAGATTAAGTCTATCTTTATATATATAACAATTTTTGTCTATGTTAAGTTTGAATTGAATATAATAGCAAATTTTACGCTGAACAGATTCTAATCGATTAATGTAAGTAAAATATTGAGAGTTCCAAATTATGCAGCAGTATTCCAGGCAAGAGCGTACAAGAGAATTATATAATAAAATAACAGAGGTATTATCTTAATAAAACCGCATAACCTGAAACATTTGCGCAACATATCTTCAATATGGGCATCTAACCTCAAATAGCTGTCAAAATTTACTCTTAAGTAAGTTACCACGTTTACTCTTTGAAGTATAATATTATCTATGTGGTAATCTGAAAAGATTACATTCTCTTTACGAGTAAACGTAATAACTTTACGAGTACATTTATCGTAGTTTAAAGACATGTTGTTTGACTTGTACCATTTCACTAATGAATTTAAGTTACTCTGAACTCGATTGCAGTTGTAACCTGAGGGGTTATTTCTTTAATTATCTTCTATCTGCCGCTATGACCAGTATCATAACGGTATTAACTGACAAAAGAGTTTACTATTAACTTCTCGAGAGGGAGTTTATAATTATCATTCCACTTTAATTAATACGTGGGAACTTAGAAATGTTGTACGTTCAGAGAATGAATACCAGACACTTACCGTATGTCGTTCATGCACAAGGTAATCCAGTGGTTGGTTGTATAGGGTGACACTTAAGTTGGAAGAACAAGAAAACACCAAAACTTTCCAGAAAGGGTTTGAATAACAATAAAACAAAACAAACAAACAAAATAACGACACAACGGGCTCGAAAAATATTATTAATTACTTTATTGGCACGCAACAGCGTACCGAGATTCAGGGAATGCGCGAACCATAGCAAAATTTGGAATGACTTTATCCATTATTAAATTAACCCGAAACTGGAACCCAAGGAAAAACTGCCTGTATTTCGGAGATCTCTCGCGAATTCGACACCTCGCTTCGACACGAACACCATTTTTCGACACCATTTTTTGGGTCTAGAGGTTTCTGTGCTTATCTTATATGTGGATTTCTGAATATCGGGACGCTTTGGTATAACTATACCATGATACTAGTTATTCAGTTATCTAAAGGGTGATAAGTCCAATATTATGAATTTCAGACTTTTATCGATTATTTCTAATTTTTGCAAAGTTTTTGAAATTCTTCTACACAATCGGTTATATCATCATGTCAGCAGAACGTTGACTATACATCAGCATGGGTTTATGAAGGGCCGTGCTACTACCACCAATTTAGTTAATGTTACACAATTCATCTCCGAAGTCTTAGACAAACAGTCTCAGGTCGATGTCGTCGATATACTGACATGTCGAAGGCATTTGACAGACTTGATCATGACATGCTGTTGAGGAAATTATTATCGCGTGGTTTGTCGTTAAACTTAATCAACATGTTCACTTCGTATCTGATGGATAGAAAACAATATGTCATGTTCAATGGTTTTAAATCTACTGAATACGTAGCTTCATCTGGAGTGCCTCAGGGAAGCAACTTGGGCCCTTTATTGTTTAATATTTTTATAAATGATATTGTTAGTATATTAGATGTGCAATGCCTTCTTTATGAAGATGACTTGAAAATTTATTGTGAGATCCAATCTGAGGCTGACTATGTTCGGTTATATAATAACTTAAAACGTGTTGTAGAATGGTGCAGTTTAAATCATCTTGAGATCAATGTCGCAAAATGTAATGTAATGTCCTATTCCCTCAAAAAGACCTAATTAGTTATGATTACAGGGTAAACGATATCGTCATTCAGAGACCAGAAACTTTATCTGATTTAGGTGTAATATTTGACAACCGTCTATCCTTCAATACAGATAACATAGTTGCCAAGTCTAATCGTATGTATGGTTTTATAGCTCGATATAGTAGGGACTTTACTAATCCTGTAACATTAAAAATCCTATATTACGCGTATGTAAGGACAAAATTAGAGTATGACTCTGTAGTATGGAATCCGTATTATCAGACACAATCTGTCAAGCTGGAAGTTGTTCAAAGACGTTTCCTGAAACTGTTGTCTTTCAAATCTGATGGCATCTGCCCTGAGATTGGTATACCTCATGACTCTTTGCTTCAGAGACACTGTTTTAAAAGTTTAAATGTTCGTAGGCAATGCTTTCTTGTTTAAACTATTGAACAATGAAACTGATGATTCTAACATTTCGCAAAAGTTAGGGTTAAACATTCCTAGGTTCTTGTTACGCTCTGTTGCTACGTTCCATCTTCCTGTCCCTCGAACTAATGTTTTGAGCAAGTCTCCGTTATTTCAGTGTTGTACTAACTACAATTTAATAAGTAACCAAGAACACTTATCAGTCATTGGTAACAATAGCACTGCCCTCTATGTTGACCAGAGACCAAAGACCTCTCGACGGTAAATATGTTGGTACGAGCAGAACTTGTGATTCTCAGGAGCAGAAGTTGCACAGTCAAGGTGATCAGCCATAGTTAAGCTCCGCAATAATCTGGTATGAAACTTATTGAAATGAGGAAAACACAGTTTGTGTATTAAGCTGTCTTTTATAAGTTGTCTATTAGGTATTGAATGGATATTGGAAATAATAACTCAAATGATTAATTCGTGTAGATTTATTTAACACTCACAAAACCAGTGCTGAGTATTCAATTAATAACATTAGAAATACATTAGAAATGCGTAAATATGAAATGCATTTTATCACAACCAAGATATATTTAACAAACAACCGTGATATATTTAACAAACAACCGTGATATATTCAACAAACAACCGTGATATATTCAACAAACAACCGTGATATATTCAACAAACAATCGTGATATATATGCAACAAACAATCGTGATATATTTAACAAACAACCTTGGTATTTAAAAAAACCGTGATAAGTGTACAGGGTATCCCAAAAGTATGGAAACCCCAGAATAACTCGGAAGTAAAGGGCGATACGGAAAAACGTTTCATACAAAAGTTTCAGGATTTTTTCCGGGTTATTCAACGATGACCTTGAATTTGACCTTGGCCTTGAAGGTCATTTCAAGGTCAAGCTCATTTTTTCAAACGACGCCATTGGAAAGAGCGGAAAATTTTACGTCCGAATATGTCTTTGACCATGACCTTGAGATCATGGTTATTTTAAGGTAAGGGTCAATCTTTGTGAGGGTAACGTATATTTTTTATTGTGGAGTTAGAAAGAGCGGAAAATTTTGCTTCCAAATATGACTTCATGGCCTTTATTTTTTAGACCGCTTCAGACCACTTTTGTATGAAACGTTTTTCCGTATATCCGTTTACTTCCGAGTTATTCTACGGTTTCCAGGCGGTATCTATCAAACATTTTATTTGACCTTAAAATGACCTTGACCATGGTCCTGGCCTTGACCTTGACCTTCAAGGCCAAGGTCAAAGTCAAGGTCATAATTGAATAGCTCGGAAAAATCTTGAAACTTTTGTATAAAACGTTTTTCCGTATAGCCCTTTACTTCCGAGTTATTCTGGGATTTCCATACTTTTGGAATACCCTGTATATGAATCAATCAATCAATCAATCAATCTTTATTCATCCAGTGATATAGGATATGTCAAAAAAAATTTACAGACATTTTTTAAAAAGTAAAATGCAATAAAACTACACACACAAAAAAGATATACAAAACAACACACTAAAACTCCAAATATTCCCTAATCGAATAGAAACTGTTTTCTAAAAGAAAATTCCTTACAGCACACATATATCTACTAAAACTTGTTAATGATTTTATTCTAGATTCAAATTTTTATAAAGAACAGCACCAATATAATATGGATCAGCTCTATACAATTCTAAACGATGGACATCATATTGCAAATCGGCATTTTGGTTCCTAAAACTTGAAATATTTTTTTTTTTACAAAACAGTAATTCCAGAATATAAATACAAGACAATGTTAAAATACGTTTTTCCTCAAATATTTGTCTACAAGATTCACGATAGTTAAGATGATACATTGAACGGATAGCCGTTTTTTGTAGTATAAATATACGGTTCACAGAAGTATTATCACCTGCCCAAAAAATTACTCCATACCTAAGCTGAGACTTAAATTTTGAAAAATAAAAAGTTTTGACTAAATTTGTATTACATATTTTAGACAATCGATTTATGGCAAAGCAGCAAGTGGCGCACTTCTTACTAAGTTCATTTATGTGCACTTTCCAATTTAATGAAAAGTCTAAGTTAATACCTAAAAGCTTAAAGTTTGATACGTGCTGAATTGATGTTTTATCTAATGCAACAAACAATCGTGATATATTTAACAAACAATCCTGATATATTTAACACACCAACCGTGATATATGCAACAAACAATCGTGATATATTCAGCAAACAACCGTGACATATTTAACACACTTTCAAATACAGGCTGTAAACCTCAGTGACGAAAAACTGTAGCGGAATACATTTATAGGGAATTGAATTGTAAAGCCACAATGAAATAAGTGGTGGTGGTGCTCAGGAGAGAAAGCAAAGTGGATCTTCTTATTTCGAAGAAACCAGCAGCCGTTAGTTTTGGTCTCTTATTCTTGATTAGCTTCTTCAAGCTGTCCAGCTCCTCCAACTCTTTGGAAAGCAGGGGCAATGTCTGTTCTAGCCTGTAGCAATTCGTCAGCAACTCGTCTGTCTCAGTCACAACCGAATCGCAGCAGAAAATTATAGCCGTCAACCAGATCTGTAACAAAATCAAACATGTAGTATTCGTAGATGCTGTTTTTTCTTTTTTTGGCTACGGTGACCAATTTTGTTATTAATTGATGGTATGGATAACATTTTATTTAAATACAGGGTGTGGTAATCTATAAAAATTAAACTACAACTTCCTGATGATATTTGTAATAGAAAAGTCTTATACGAAAAAGTTCTATTTTTGCGATTTTGTTTTTTGTAAATTAAAGTTCATTTATTCACTTAATTATTAAATATTAAGCATTGTCCTTCGACCCATCAGTGTTAAAAATTGAAAGATTCAAGACAAAAGTTTTTATTTTGTAATTCCAAGATAGTGACAGTGTAATTTTTATAAAGAAGTAAAAAATAAGAAAAGCGTGCCGATTACATTAAAGACGAGATTCTTATTTCTTACTTTGCTTAATTTTTTAGTTTGTGCATTTAGTTTTTCCGAACGTGTCGATATGGCGTTCGTGTATGGTGCTGCCGGAGAAAATGCGCTCGCAACGACTAGGTTGTACCAGGAACGATGGCCACAACGTCACCCTCCATGTGCAAATACAATCCTACAGTGAGTTCAGCGACTGCCATATACGGGAAGTGTTATACCTCGAGGAGAAGGACGTGGTCAGCAAGTGAACCTTAATGTTGAAGATGCAGTGTTGGAAAATCTTGACGAAGACCCCACAATTAGTACTCGACGACTCGCACAGCAAGTAGGAACCTCATCTCGTACTGTACATCGCATCTTAAGGCGCCACCTGTGCATTGCACCCCTATCATCTGCGACCAGTTCAATAGATTTTACCCCCGGGTTATGATCACCGAATGCGTTTTTTGCAGATGGTTTTTAAGGCAATGTGCCAATCAAGTAGACTTTCTTGCTTATGTTTGTGTAACAGATGAGGCGACATTTACCCGTGATGAAGTGAATTTCCATAATATGCACATTGCACATATGGGCCGATGAAAATCCTCACGCGATTAGGGGAACTCATTTTCAACATCGGGTCTCGGTAAATGTTTGGGCTGGAATAATAGATATAATGTACGTGTGGGTCCCTATTTCTTTGAAGGACGACTAAACGAACCAACATATGTAGACTTTTTGGAGAACCGGTTGCCTGAATTATTAAACGATGTGGCATTACAAGTTCGGGCACGCATGTTTTTCTTCAAGATAGGGCTCCTCCACACAGTACTCGAGAAGTAATGACACTTTTGAATTAAATGTTTCCTTAGCAATGGATTAGACGCTTTGGTCCTGTGTCGTGGCTACCTCAGTCACCCGATCTAACTTCAATGGACTTTTATCTTTGGGGTCACTTGAAGTCAGTGGCGGTTTTACCATAAGAGCTGTGGAGCTGCAGAACACATAAAATTTTATGTATTTAATAATATTAAATGTCAACAAAATATATAATGAATCCAAATGTACTCGCGCTAAAATAAATCTAGGAGCTTATATTATTTATTACGACGCGAACTACGCTCCTTAATATATGCAACCTCATATACAAAATGTGTGCACAGCGAACAATTAGATGTTATACACAAACCCACTTGAGCATTATGAGAAAAGTTAATTTCGACTAATTGAAACTAATAAATCACTAAAAGATATTTCTGATCATAATTTTCAAACGGATGAAGACCGATTGAGACGAACCAAACACTAATTGTAAGACAAAGGTAAGTCGCACTATAGCACAACTAACTCCGTTTTGTATTACGCTCGTTTGAAATGAGATATTTCCTTGTTTTGTAAGATGTTTAATAATAATTATTTTGCTTACCATTGATATCAGCAAGTATCCAACGTTCACAAAAATATTCTCTTCGTGGTTATATTGAACAAGTATTTATTTATTGCAAGAGAAAAGAATGACAGTCCTTGTACCATGAGATAAAACAAAAGCGGTAGCAGAATCCAACCACACAATGTATTGAAACACTGTATAACATCGTGTATCTCGAGACATTCTTTTTTTTACATTTTTGATACTGCTAATGATACCACCACTTAGACTAGATATATCTGTACGTCGAAATAAGCGATTTACGGATCTGTATCTCTGGTATATAGTATAGTTAGAGTATATAGAGTTACAATAATCGTATAAGCGGCAAGGAAACATACGTAACGGTGAAATAAAAGTTGAATAAAAATGAAAGCAAAGCTTTCTAGTATGTCGATTAAGAATAATACAATCAATGATACATTTCCAATGAAGAACACTGATTTGAAACCAAGCGATGTTGAGCAATGACTTTTCTGTCCTAGGAAGATAGCGAAATACACCTCTTGCCAAGAAGACATGTTCCCCGATGATCCTAACACTGTGGTGGCAATTAAGGTTAAACCTTCTATTCCTATGATGACGTCCATAACCGTAACTATTGAAGGAAATTTTGGAAGCGTTATTTCTGTTCTAAGATAGAATAAGTTTGCAGACAAAGTAACTATTGCAAACGTCAACAGCACAGAATAAACCTTAAATATTTTTGGATAAATCAATACGTGTCTCTTGAAGCTGTACCACGGCAGCACACCAAATATACACAGAACAACTGCTATTGGCTTTGGGAAAAAAATAACTTAATCATTTCTACGTAACTTCATTTTTCTCACACAACCAATTTGTATCGAAGGCTAGACTTAAATGACATTGCTGTTCGATTAATAACATTATATTTTGTAATACGCTGAGTGAAAGTGGATTACATTAGAAAATATCAGTTTCCTGTAAGTGTTTCTAGATTGAATGCTTTAAAAGTAATTAAATCATATTTTCAAAATAGGAACACATTAAATTTATTGCTTACCGCCAATACCAACAATTATTCAGTGTTGTGTTCACCAATATTTGCTGTTTATCTATTATATAGTGTAAGTCATTCCATAGGGTACGACGTGATTTTGGGGATGAGAAAAAATTAAACCGTGTATAAAGAGAATGAGAGTGAAAGCAACGGAGTTGTTCGAGAGTCGTAATTAAATCAGTATAAAAAATTATCAAATTAATTACATTACTTACCGCTAGTATAATAAAATATCCTACACTCATAAAGATTGTTTTCTTATCCAAGAAAATCCCCGTATTATTCCATGTGATGCAATCTACTAGTATGTATGAAAACAGCATCTGTCCCTGAACCATAGCATAGAATGAGAGCATCAGCAGCGGTCAACCACAAACAATATTGAAATACTCTACGAGATGGGTTACATGGAAATATACTTTCTCTATTCTAATAATGGTGTTTAGAAGTCTTCCGCTCATCACGTCATGAGGTGTGAAATGAAACAAACCGTTCAAAGATTTACAGCTCTAATATGAGAAGATGCTTATAACAAGAACTGAGCAAGCAATAACGAAATAAAAGTAGCGATATATATACATATAATGTAAACCCAAATAGAAAATAATTGGATTTCCTTTATTTGGGATTTCAATGGAGAACATGGAGAAGATATATTTCCCAAGAGAAACAGTAAGTTAAACAAGTCTTGCCAGTCATGTACATTCCAAAACGAGGACCCCAGCACAATGACCACGAAAAACATTGGGTTAATTATTTCGGAAATGATCATTCAGACGGTTATCACTGTCATAGTTGCTGAAACATTTTTTCGGATTTAAGAAACAGAAGGTACGATGATGTGGCTAATGCAACAAGAACCAATAGCACGCACTATATTCTGAATATTCTCAGACGTATCGCTTTGTTCTCCTTAAAATCATACCACGGTACCACACCAAACAGCACCAACAAAATCACCACTGATAACCACAGTAAACACATCACAGTAAATGCAGTGTCTCACTGCAGTGTAAATGAACTGACAATTAGGTAATGCAGAAGTGGTCATTAGACTATTTGCAATAACGACGTAAAATAAAGGTGCATATCAAATCATTGATAATATTTTATCGGTGGCAGTTTTAATACTAATACTATATTTTCCAAAAGTTACACAATCCCATTTGAGCATTACGAGAAAAGTTTATTTCGGCGAATTGAGAGAACGAAAACGCGAAACGGATGAACCTGTTGAACAAACTATGTAATTGAAAATCAAAGTAATAGCCTCGCGCCAATATCCTTGGCAGGAAAAATGACCTCGGATGGAGCGGGGTCGAGCGGGATTATCGCTCTTTACCCACTTCATCGCTGTAGGCCCGGACGCCTCGTAGAGGTAGGCCCTTTCCCCGTCNCTAATAATCCAGATTTACAAAGATATCCTCGTACAAAGTGTTTTGTAAAACTGAAGGAGAGGTTTGAAAGAACGGCAAATGCAAATTATGAGAAAACAACAAGGACACACGCATGCAGTAATCAGGATAGTCAAATTGACATTTTGGGATGTGCAGTCCAAAATCCATCTATAAAAGTCAGAGAAATTAGTGACGAAATTAGTATTTCCAAAAGTGTGGTTAATAGAACGTTAAAGAAAAACAACTTCCACCCCTATCATTCTGAGCACCACCAATTTTTAACAGAGCAAGATTTTCAGAAGCGAGTGGGCAACTATAAAGCTACAACAAGATGAATTTTTTTTCAAAGGTGTTATTTACTGACGAGTCATCTTTTGCCAATACTGGTCGAGAGAATCGACATAATTACATATCACCATTACGCCGATCATAATCCCAGATTAATAAGACAAGACGATCATCAACACAAGGAAACTTAACTGGTAATGGGTATTTGCAATTTTTACAAAACGACTTGCTCCAATTACAGGGACATATTCCTCCGGATGACTTAAATAGTCAATGGTTCCAACATGATGGTGCCCCTGAACATTCCACACTGGCGGTAAGTTTTCTCGTTATGTAAGTTATGTAAATTCATAGAAAAACTGTTTCAGGTTAGAGAATACTTAAATTGTTTGTATCCAGATAAGTGGATAGGTAGAGGCGGTCCAATTCCATGGCCTCTCCGATCCCCAGACCTGTCTTGTCTTGATTTTTTTTTATGGGGCTATATAAAAGATAGGGTGTATGAAACTCCTCCGACAGATGTAGAAGATTTACGGGCAAAGATAATAAATGCTTTTTTGACCGTAACTTCGGGAATGCTACGAAATGTGTCAAGCAATTTTCGTCGTAGAATTGCTCAATGTCTAGAGAAAAGTGGTAGACATTTTGAGCAGTTACCTGTTAATTACTAATTTAACTAGGTCTTTATTCCTTTTGTTTCAAATGCACGATGTTAATTTACTGTTTTGGATACTGCATGCGTGTGTTCTTGTTGTCTTCTCATAATTTGCATTTGTTGTTCTTTCAAACCTCTCCTTCAGTTTTACAAAACACTTTGTACAAGGATATCTTTGTAAATCTGGATTATTAGTTTGGTAAATACTTGTCAATAAACAGTTACCATGAGTTTTACTAATTATTCTATTATTTATTTACTAATTCTTCTTTAGAGTAATTCATTTCACAATTATTACTGTCGCTTTTCTATTAAACCTTATGTGAATCGAAAATTTTCCAGATTATC
>NW_019417114.1:114958-141810 GCF_000390285.2 Anoplophora glabripennis
ATAGAAAATTTTCAGTGCAATAATATTGAAAATATAAAATATTTTTTTAAAACGTGAATTGTGTGTTACGGTTAAATAAAAAGTAACATGAATTGCAAAGGCAACATTATTTAAAAGGAAATATACCTAGGTAATTTGATTTTAGGATTCCTTCGAATGTTGAACGCCGAGACGTTTGGCTCTCTCGCATTTTGAGCTGTATAGGAAAGGAAAATAGTCCTAAAGATAGTGTTGTATGTTCAGATCACTTCACATCAAGTGATTTCTTAATAAGACCTGGTGGCCGAGTTTATCTTAAGGACACAGCAGTTCCTGAGTTCCCAAGTTCGTTTAGTCAAAATACAGGACCCCTATTAAAATTGTATAAACAATTTTTTGCACATAATTCGGGATCACTTTGTATCAATTGCCACCATAACAAATTAGATCCAATAAATCTGTTTTAAGAAATTAAAGAACTTAAAAATATGTGTAATGACCCCATTTACTATTTCTCTTTCATTTATCACTTAATTGTCCTACTTGATATGCATATTATTGTATACAAGTATAGTATAGCTACCATACTATATGTAACTGTAACTTTGTGATTCCTATTTGAACTGGTAAAAACTTTTATTAATTAGTATTATTTAACATATTGATGTATATTGTTACTGAGAAAATAAAGATTGTTGTAACTAGTATTACTTTTTTTTCGGCAGTAAGTGCCGTTATGGAGTAAAACGAACATGGTTCTATTCATTTAAAAAGGAAGTCATTAATATTATTTTAAAATCAAATTAGGTGTGAAATCGGTAAGTATATATAAATTAGACAAATATTAAAATGTATCACCCTTTTTAACACACACGCCACTGGTTAAGAGTTCCCTAGTAAACAAAGAACTATCTTCATCCTTGTTTAATAGCAGGATGTCTCAAGTTGTGAAAAATCAAAACAATTCCTTTGCAATGTATAGGGAATTACTTGTCTAGTAATTCTGAGGTCTTTGACAAGAACCAATAGCACGCACTATATTCTGAATATTCTCAGACGTATCGCTTTGTTCTTCTTAAAATCATACCACGGTATCACACCAAACAGCGCCAACAAAATCACCACTGATAACCACATTAAACACACCACAGTAAATGCAGTGTCTCACTGCAGTCTAAATGAATTGACAATTAGATAATGCAGAAGTGGTCAATAGACTATTTACACTAACGACGTAAAATAGAGGTGCATATCAAATCATTAATAATATTTTATCGGTGGCAGTTTTAATACTAATACTATATTTTCCAAAAGTTACACAATCCCATTTGAGCATTACGAGAAAAGTTTATTTCGGCGAATTGAGAGAACGAAAACGCGAAACGGATGAACCTGTTGAACAAACTATGTAATTGAAAATCNTACACAATCCCATTTGAGCATTACGAGAAAAGTTTATTTCGGCGAATTGAGAGAACGAAAACGCGAAACGGATGAACCTGTTGAACAAACTATGTAACTGAAAATCAAAAGTAATGGCCTAATTATGTAAATGGGCCTTTGCCTGAATTTTTTATATAAGTTAGTTTGAGGTATATAATAACAAGTGACAATATTTTTTGTTCGGCCCCCGGCCAGGGGCAAAAAAAGATAAAATAAAGGGGTTTTTCGAGATCAAGATTTTTCAGAAGGGGTAAGGGTTGGAAAAAAGTTCTTGTAAAGTCTTCTAAAAGTTGTAGGACATAAAATTCTACATAAAGATGGCCCATTGACTTTTCTTGTACTATTAAAATTAACAGAGTTAGAGCGGGATGATTTCAGAAATTTAAAAAATCATAAGAAGCAGAAAAATAAAAATTTAATATTTTTTTCAATCCACTCTAAAAAATCCTTTTATAGAAATATTTTTATTAATAATTCAACTAAAACAATATTTTTTTCAATACCATCCGAATGTGTGTGCGATAATAACGAACGAATAAATTCTTAATGATTGAGACGTGTCTGTGCTTTGTAGTACTACTCCAGTCAAATTAGACCATAAAACATGAAAACTTTATTTATTGCACTTTATGATGGGTATGTAGAATCATAATATCAAAAAAGTAACTAGAAAGAAGTGACGCTAAATTGACAAATTGCAAATAAGTGGCTAATTTACGTGTTTTTTCATTTTTTTTACTGCCCACGAAAATCTAGACGACCAATCGGAAAATTATACACTTTATGTTGTAGACAATTAAAATACCTACAATTGAAAGTATCTAAAGTCATTTTTCACTAATTTGTTAACTGTAAAATAAAGGTCGAACACGGAAATATTAGTTTTCGAAAATTGCGCGTTATTATTGTAAATGCGATGGATGTTGATGAAATTTATGGAAAAGAAAGTCAATCCAATGGCCGACATGTACTCCAAACACCGATTCAATTGACCGTGAAATTGTTGCTTCAGGTATTTGTTACTTAATTTCGTTTGTTTTTTGCAACTAATTGTTTAATTACTAACCATTAATTTTAGAAGTTAATATCGTAGATACATTGATCCAAAGAAACGTGTCGAAAAAGATAAATTTCAAAAAGTTGAAATTATGTAGCCCTTTACAACTAACAAAGTAGGATGTGCAAAACAGCGTTATAAACAAATTGTCCCAGGATCAGACAAAAGCAGCTCGGGAATTCGCTATTTTTGCTTTAAATAGAGCTTATTTTTCCGGTAATTTAAAAAAGAGAAATCGACTACGTCTCTTTGTTCCCAAGATAGCTTTTTTTATACCCAACGTTAATTTTTAATTAACTATTGAACGTATCTGACCGGGATTTTAGAGACAATTAAAGAAGGGTTAAACTAAACTAAAACTAAGTCCAAAAAGTTTTACATTGATAGTTTGTGCAACAAACGGCCTGTATACGAAAGGAGCACCGGGCCCGCGCACGTGCGTGAACCCCGAATTTGAAACATTCAAGCCAAAAATCCCGCGTGCGACGAAGGCGACGTTCGCACCCACGCGCGGGCCCGGCGGCGTCGCTCTTTCTTCCACGTGCAGGCCGTTCGTTAACGTTAACTTTTACTACAACTAACGATTAAACTATAAATGTAAACATTTTTTGAAATAAAAGTTTAACCCTTTTTTTAATTGTCTCAAAAATCCCGGTCCAATAGTTAATTAACAATTAAAGATATATAAGAAAACTATCTTGGGAACAAAGAGACGTAGGGAATTTCTCCTTTTTTAAAATTACCGTAAAAATAAGCTCTATTTAATGCAAGAAGAGCGAATTGCCGAGCGGCTTTTGTCTGACCATGAGCCAATTTGTTTATAACGCTGTTTTGCACGTCCTCCTTGTTAGTTATAAAGGGCTACATCATTTCAACTTTTTGAAATTTTTCTTTTTCGATACGTTTTTATGGATCAATTAGGACCTATATCTACGATATTAACTTCTAATTAAATTAACGGTTAGTAATTAAGCAAATAGTTGCAAAAAAAAAACAAACGAAATTAACTAGCAAATACCCGGAGCAACAATTTGACGGTCAATCGAATTGGCCTTTAACACACATGTCGGTCACTGGATTAACCGTCTTTTCCGTAAATTTCATCAACATCCATCGCTTTTTGTAATAATATGACGCAATTTTCGAAAACTGATTTTTCCACGTTCAACCTTTATTTTGCAGGTAACAAATTGGTGAAATATGACTTTAGATACCTTATATTGTAGGTAATTTAATTTCATAGAACATAAAATGTATTAGTAGTAGTAAAAAGAGAAAAACCACGTAAATTTGCCACTTATTTTCAATTTGCCAACTTAGCGTCATTTCATTCGAGTTACATTTTTGATATTATCATTCTACATACCCTTCGCAGCTATAAAGTGCAATAAAATATCTACTAATAAATTTTTCGCGTTCAAACTCTAATTCGACTGGAGTATTCGACTCACTCCGTCTTTTACGAAATAAGATATTTCCTTTTTCGTAAAACCTTTAACAATAATTATTTTGCTTACCATTGATATCAGCAGGTATCCGACGTTCACAAATATTTGCTTCATAATTATTTCGGACAGGCTAATACTTATCCGACTTAAAAAGAACGCTAGTCCATGTACCATGGAGTAGGATGAAAGTGGCAGCAGAATCCAACCAAACAATTTATTGAAACATTGCGTCAATTCGTATATCTCGAAAAATTCCTTTTCTACATTCTTGATGCGTTTAATAACACCATAACTGTCATTAGATCTGCGTCGAAATAAGCGATTTACGGATCTGTATCTCTGGTATATAGAGTAGCCAATTACAGTAATCGTATACGCGACAAGGAAACACACGTAACGGTGCAATACAAGTTGAATAAAAATGAAAGCAAAGCTGTCCTCGTCTAGTATATCGACTAAGAATAATACAATCAATGATACATTTCCAATGAAAAACACTGATTTGAAACCAAGAGATGTTGAGGGGCTCAATGACTTTTCTGTCTTAGGAAGATAGCGAAATAGCTCTTGCCAAGAAGATAAATTCCACGATGATCCTAACACTGTGGTGGCAATTAAGGTTAAACCTACTATTTCTATCATGATGTCCATAACCATTATTACTGAAGAAAATCTTGGAAATACTATTTCTGTTCGAATATAGAATAAGCTAGCAGACAAAGTGACTATTGCAAAAATCAACAGTACACAATAAATCTTGAATATTTTCGGATAAATCAGTACGTGTCTCCTGAAGCTGTACCACGGCAGCACACCAAATATACACAGAACAACTGCTATTGGTTTTGGGAAAATAACAGAGTCATTTTTAGGTAACATTTTTCCCACACTGAACCGTTTTGTATCGAGGGCAGCACTTAAGTGGCCTCGCAATTGGTATCAATTGTGAACAGCATTAAGTTTTGTAATATAGTGATTGGAAGTAAACACCATTAGGGAATATCAATATATGTAAGTGTTTTTTGATTGAATGCTTTAAAGGTTATCAAATTATATTTTCGAAATAGAAAATGTGTTGCTTACCATCAATGTCAGTGCTAGTTCCAATTGAATTAACATCATTTTATAACGTTTCAAACAAATAATTACATTTACCATAGAACACATCTAGAGCTGCTGCAGTATCCAACCAAATGATGTATGAAAATAATGCCTAAGAAAAAATTATTCTTAATGTTCCTAATTGTAAAATTGTATATTCGATAACAACCTAATGTATCGATGAGAGCAAAGTTAGGAATTTGAAATTAAGTGATGTTATGAAAGATCTTAACACTTTTCCATTTGAAGATCCTAATATTGTGATCATAAATTAATAGACATGATAATAGACCACCATTAAGGAAAGAAAAATTTTCTATTCCAAAATCAGGTCTGCAAACAATGTTACTATTGGAAAAAGTGACAGTATAAAACAAACTTAATATTCTTGGATAAATAAGTACCTCTGTCTTGAAATTGTACCATTGTAAGATATCAAATATACATAAAACGACTGCTATTAGTCTTTGAGAAAGTAAAACAAATTTAGCGTTTTACTAAAAAATGACCTGATAAATCGGTATTTGGGCTACGGAAGAAGAAGGTCCCGTAAATATAAAAGTGAACGTGGTACAACGAAACTTTAAGCATATATTACAGAAAATTCTGAAATATATTATTTGATGGATATTCATTAATTTAATTAAGAAATAATAAGTATCTAGTACACAATTTTAATTTTATGTTATTCTTTTAGTAGGCCTACTATTTTTTCATGGATAACTTATTAAAAAATATACTCCAGTGGCGTAGTTATTGGGGCAGTAAGGGACCTTTTTTGATAAAAAATCGTACGCCACTGGATTTTTAAATAATTTTAAATGTTTTTAGAATGTACAATCAGTTTGTAGCACTAAAGTATTCTTGTAAAATGTTCGTAAAATTTACTGGTCTTTAGATAATTGGGAAATCAAATAAGAAGATACTTAAGTACCTACGTTGCTATTTACCATTTTCTATTGATTGCTAAATGTGTAACAGTAAATTCAATACATAATATTTTTGAAATATTTCAAAACACTACTCAACGGCGCTCTTTTGTGTGTTGCAAAACGTTTACTTGTTATATTTCATGCAACTAAAAACAGATGATAATGAAAAAAATATGGTATAGTAAATTTGGCTTATCTCATACACACTATACAGGGTGTCTGCAAATTTCACCGACAACGTTTGACTGCATATTCACGACGATAAATAAAACGATCTACGAAAAAAAAATTAAATAAAAAATTATTGGTTTTTGAGTTACGAGCTTCCAAAGTTGTCAAAAATAAAACTAATTTAATTAATAACTTCATAATCCTTTTACGGATCGCGTTAAAATTTGGTACATTTATTTGGACTATTACTGCGTATTATTTCTTAAAGTTTTGGTCCAATCGATATACTGGGTGATAGTTTTCTCCGGTTACCTTTCCCTCTTAACGGTCAAAACTTTTACAGTAGTCGTATTTTTTAAAAACGGGCAGCAACATTGAAATTGTCGTTTTATTTAAAAAAAAAATAGTGTCCCTTGAGAAAATCGCCTGCAGAAAGCCATTCTTGAGAAAAATGGTATTATTTGCAGGTCTGTACGTTTCGGTTTGTATAGCGGCGTCACGGATTTAAAATTTTGACTTCAGTAGGCGATGAAAACAAGATGTCGATTGCTGTGGCTATCAGGGAATGTCATTATTGTCGTGTTTCTCTACACATGCAAATCATCTCATCACCAACACGAGAAGCACTAACAGTACAGAGTAAATACTGAATACCCTCGGATAAATCAAGGTGTTTTTCTTGAAACTGTACCATGGTATTATACCAAACGCGCACAAAAATATTGATATCGGTTTCACGAACTTGGCTGAGTAACAGTGCTGTTTGCAGCTTGGATTCTCTATAACTGGTCTATCAACAAAACGCAGGTCAGCAATAAAAAATGAAATGTGAACTAAAAGCACTCGAGTAAATCAAATAATCTCATTTAAATAAGTACAGATATTTGAAATAATAAATTGCAGTTTCCATAAATTATGATAACGATATTTATTATAAAGTATGGCTTATTGAAAAATGAAAAACTGCCACTTAATTACAAAATTACAAAAGTTTTTACAAAAGAATAGTTATTTTTGTATCTAGTACTTCAAGAACGGAAGTTATTTGCCAAACTTAGCGAGGAAAAATATCCAATTGAGAACGCGAAAACATTTTGCGTTCGTGATGTAAACAATACTTCTTCAAAAACTGCAATATACAACAATTTAATTTATATTTGAAATTTGAACCGTGTTTCAATCAAGTCGGTTTTGTTATGATAGTTACCGCGCCTAAATAATTACCTAATGAACAATAAAAAATAGTTGTGTTAGTAGTGTTAGAATTATATTTAATTGCAATTCATATTGTAAGAATGTTTAGTTCAAAATGAACTCCGAAAGTGAAGACGAACATTTACCGGGGAAAGCATTGGAAGCGGCACAAAGTGCTGTTTCACAATTAATCCTCAAAAATCGTCGAGATTGCCTACAACAAATTCAAAGGCTGGTAGTCGAAGAAAAATCAAAAAGTGTGCGAAGCGGTATTACTGACACATTTCGAAATAAAAGTGCACCGAATCCCAAAAAAAAATTATATATTAGAAAATTTCCAAAACTAATACCATATTTGAAAAGCAAATCAGTTGGATACCGTCCGATAAAGTCCAGAATTCTAACGAAAGAGAAAATTGACAGATTTTTACAAGAAGCACCTGAAAATAGATTTCTGTTGGAAATAGTATTTTAAGCATTAAGAACGGTAAGGGTAATTTACCGTTCGAAGACAATGTATGGAGGCTGAGCGAAGCGAAGCCTCCAATTTTGTCTGAGAACGGTATAACTCTTAACGTTCGTGATGCTTATACTATTTTTTGCACGATCGCAATAAATGAAAACGAAATTATATATACGTATTTAATTTTTTATGTAACTTACCGCTCTAGAACGGTAAGTGGATTACTTACCGTTTTGTTAGCCTTAGCAACCAGTAAGCGCATCCTACTATCGTAGGAACAAACATGGTAAGTGAACTAAAAAAGCTTGATCGTGCAAAAAGTTAATTGAAATTAATATAAATCAATCGATTTAATTAATTTTGGACGACTTTTCAGGTCATTTTAATAATTGGTGTTTGTGGAGTTTTGAGAAGAGATGACCTACTAAAGATAACGATAGATGATATAGAAGGCAAGGATTCAATTATTATTATTATAAGAATTCCCGATTCCAAAACTCATACTCCGAGATGTTTTGAGATTTCAAATCCAGAGCAAATGAAGATATACCGCAAATACTGTACTTTGCGTCCGGCAGTTGCAAGTCGAAGATTTTTTGTGAAGTATGTCAGGGAAAAATGTGTTAACCAAGTGGTTGGCGTCAACAAAATAAGGAATGTGCCAAAAGAAATAGCAACTTATCTCAATTTGTCTCATCCGGAAACTAATACGGGAACTGCTGTAGACGTTCTTCCGCCCTCTGTTAGCCAACACAGGGGCCATTAAACGACATGGGAGATGCCGTTCTAGTACGGTAGCGGAAACATATACAGGGCTGGAAAATCCACATGGTCCATTTGCCTTTACATGAGAGCGACAAAGTAAAGAAATCCGTGCAATAGACAAGGATGGCTATAGTAAAGACGTTTCAGAATCTGAATAGTCACCGACCGTTTCGGGTTAGAAGTGGGAGTGACTATTCAGATTATGAAACGTCTTCAATGTAACCATCCTTGTCTATCCAACGGATTTCTATGACTTACTTTATCGCTCTCACGTAACGGCCGATGTACCATGAGGACTTTCCGAACCTGCATAGAAGATTCTATACAAAATAAAATTTCAATCGCAAATAAATTGTTACCATCTTCAGCAGAGCCTACGGAACTGGTCAATAATACAACGTGCGCAGTAAACTTAAACAATTACCTCATTGAAGCCATTGTAGCCTCATTGAATACCCAGAACTAAAAGCTACGCTAACTGACAGCACTGGATCTGGCATAAATTTAACTTTCTCAAATTTACATGTAGTGCAAAATAAATTGTTACTGTTTTGTATTGAAATGCTGTATTACTTAAAATGTATATTGTTTAATTAATAAAATCATAAATAAGTTTCGAAAAAATGACGAATTATTTTGACATTTGTTTTATTTTATTTATTCTAGAACTCCAAAGTCTTTTTCGTTCTAGAACATAAAAGTATTTTGCAGCTAGCTATAAAAGACTCACTTTGTCAACTGAAAATTTATCCCTATCATTACCAACCGGTACAAGAACTTCTTCACACGGATTTTCTCCAATCATCTGGATACTCTTCTAAGAACTGTTTTCGGTGACGACTGACGAAGCTACATTTATGAAATGGAATTAACAATTTCCACAACGATCATGTGTGGGCAATCGAAAACCCTCATGCTATTTGAGAAGCCCATTTTCAGAGAAGATTATTCGTGAACATTTGAGCTGCAATAATTAATAATGAGGGGTTTCTCCTGAAATAAGAAGGACGATGTTCTTTTTATGTAATGGTGCTCAGTCGCATTATGAAAGAGGTGTCACTAATTTCATCAATGAAAAGTATCCAAATCGATGGTCGTGGTGGTTGCATTGCTTGGCCACCGCGATCTTCAGATTTCAACCCGTCGGACTTTTTCACCTATTTCATTGGCAAGTCTAATTATAGGGATCAACTTATTGTAAAGATTTATAACAGCGTTTGACGAGGTAAAGCACAATACATAGAACTATAAATTGGGAATAAGAGCTTCGACAGAGGATTGGGTTATGCATTGCACAAACTGTACCACGGTATTACACCGAACACACACAAAAAAACTGATATTGGTTTCTTGAACATGGGTGAGTAACAATGTTGCTTGCAACTGTGGGTCTCTATATCTGGTCTGTCGATAACAACTGGACCGGATGTCCGGTTATTAAAAATCAAAAGTTGGCTAATTAATTGCACTCAAGTAAGTTAAATAATGTCATTAAATAAGTACGAAATAATGACATAGAAATACACGTGCAATTACCTTTAATGAAGACTATTATAATGACAAGGATATTGTAAAGTAAATGGTATATTAAAATTTGTTCTCAAATTGTTCAAGAAAAAATAGTTATTTGAGACATACCTGTAATTTGTCCGATCTTAACCCAGTTAAAAATAGATATAAAATATTAACTATTATAAATATGTACATATAATATTTTTACTTATTATTTTAAAGAATACATCATTCACAAGCTGACGTTTTTTTTAAACAAAAAATAAATAACTAAAAAATAGAAGCGGTTAATTTCAACGTATACAGGGTGTTCAGTTTAAAATTCCCCAGCTGGATATCAAGAAAACGGAAAAATATAAATGATTTCTGAAAAATCCACTGTATAGTTTCAATAAATGGCTTTACTTGTGAGTACAAATCCCGTTCCTCTCAGTGCAGGTATAGATGTCGCTGCAATCCGAAAACATATTTTGTTGACAGGAGTTTTGAAAAATGGCGCTCATGAAAGATCTCTAAATTATATACAACTTTTATGATATAAACAATTTTCGAAAAGCCACTAGTTTCCGAGAAACTTGGATTTGAGGTAATTTTTTTTTTCAGGAGGAAGATTTTTTAAAGTTAAGTTTTCAGGCATAACTACTGCACATTTCTGTCGTATTAGATTGCTTTGAATAAAACAGTGATGAATTAACTTTATTTAACTAATAAACATCTCAGGAAATTACTTCATTTAATCTTGTTTACGCAAATCATAGTCTTTTCGATCAAGATCAAGTAATATTTATTTAACAAAAACTGATGCAAAATTAACAAAACTTAACTGGTCGTTTCCTTGAACCTTCTTTTGTTTTCTTAAAGTGTCAAAGTTGATTACATATTACTATTACCATAACTACAAGTCTACACATTCAACTTTGACACATTTGACATTTATTCAGTATGGTCCAGTACAGGAATGAAGAAAAGCTCGACATAATTTTGATATTCGGTGAACGCCGTAGAAATTCCAGAGAAGCAGAAAGACTTTATCAGGTACGTTACCCAAACCGTCGATATCCCGATCATAAAACCTTTTTGTTTTTATCGACGAATTTGCTTCATTGTGGTTCTTTTAACAAAAAGAAGCATCGTAGAAACACTGTTACAAATGATAGAAACACTGCCGTGGTATTAGGTAAGATTGAAACTAATCCACATACCTCGGTGCGAGCTATACAACAAGAAACGTGGATTTCCGGAACATCGGTCCATAATATCTTGAAGCGAAATACGTATCATCCTTACAAAGTGCATCTTTTACATTTTACGTCCTGGTGATATGCTGCGAAGACTAAATTTTATTGCAGAAATGGAAATAAAGGCTCAAGAAAACGACCAGTTTTTAAATAACATTATATGGACTGATGAGAGTCGATTTGCAAAAAAATGGCATTTTGAATAGACATAATAGCCATTTCTGGCATAACAGTAGGTAACCCTAGATGGACCAAAGACAGACATTTCCAAACCACGTTTTCTATAAATGTATGGTGTGGTATTATTAATAGCATATTAATTGGACCCTATTTATAGGGGGAAAATTTGAACGAACGCAATTATTTACAATTCCTTCAGACCCAACTAAATATTCTTTTGGAAGAAGTTCCTTTAGTTACGAGACAAAATATCTGGTTCCAACAAGACGGGGCACCCGCTCATAACGAAAGGAGTGTGCGAAGGTTTCTTCATGAATAATAATATTTGTAATTTTTGTTAATTTTGCATCAGTTTTTGTTAAATAAATATTACTTTATCTTGATCGACAAGACTATGATTTGCGTAAACAAGATTAAATGAAGTAATTTCCTGTGATATCTATTAGTTAAATAAAATTAATTCATCACTGTTTTATTCAAAGCAATCTAATACGACGAAAATCTGCAGTATTTATGCCGGAAAACTTAATTTTAAAAAATCTTTCTCCAGGAAAAAAATCACCTCAAATCCAAGTATCTCGGAAACTAGTGGTTTTTCGAAAATTGTTTATATCACAAAAGTTGCTTATAATTTAGAGATCTTTCATGTGAGCCACTTTTCAAAACAGCTGTCAATAAAATATGTTTTCGGATTGCAGCGACATCTATACCTGCACTGAGAGGAATGGGAATTGTACTCACAAGTAAAGCCATTTATTGAAACTATACAGTGGATTTTTTAGAAATCATTTATCTTTTTCCGTTTTCTAGATATCCAGCTGGGGAGTTTTAAACGGGACACCCTGTATAGTTCTTGTGTACTGTCAGTCACCCCTACTTGCAATAAACGCATTTCGCGACTGGTCAAAAAACCTAGATCCGGTCGTCCGAGCAATAACAATACATTTTTCCTACTCAGCAAAAGTTTGCATTATTGTAGTTATAGAAAATAAAGTCAGTATTAACTCGAACTCTTTTAATTGACCCCAAAAGACAATACAATAGCAATCCTCCCTAATTAGAAGATTCCAGGATGTAGTGCATTTGCAAAAGAAGATTAAATCAAACAAAATGGGAACCAGAATATAAAAGAAGAAATTTTAGTCAACCAAAATAACGGTAATACAAATCCACAAATTTTATTCAGCGATAATAATTATTTCTGCAACAATAGTAATTTCGTCGCTACTAATGATCTGCTGTTTTGCAATATTTTTTTACACAAAAGTGTTCAAAGAACGAATTACTGCAAATGTAATCAAGGACATAAAAGCACAGGCAACTTCCACCGTTTAGAGTGTCTAGTGAAAAAAGAAGCAGTAATGTAAATATTAAGTGACAGTAGAGAAAAAGCATTTGCAAAAATATGCAAAAAAACGTCTGTTAAATTAAGTGAAGTGAAGTTATAGTTCTAATGAGAACACCATCCAATATGAAAATTCAGGTGAAAATATCGCATAACAAACTTCTACCAGGTCAGCGCTACCGACTTTATCTTCATCCGACCCGAACATCGTCACAAATACACAATAGTCGTGGATAAATATTTTTATCCACGACTATTGTATAATGTACCCATTATACGTCTGTTTGCTCGACCTTAATAATACCCATTAATCACGGCAGTGATTAATGAGTCATTAATCACTACTGTCAGATGCTTCCTTAATTTAGCTATAATATTATATTGTTCTGCTACAAACAATCCGTTTTTAAAATTTTATCGTGTAAACCACTAAATATTTTCAATTCAGTGCTGTACATATAAAAAAAAAATTAAAAAAGTGAATTTTCCTAGACCGGATTCGAACCCGGGACCCGCGGTTGGAAGGGAAAGAGCATCTACACTGAGCCATCAACGACTTCATTTGTGCGAGTCGTATATCTGTTTCTTAACATACCATGTTTTTCGAAACATTTCAAAAAAAACTTCAACAAAAATATTTAGTAGTCGTGGATAAAGTATAGTATTCTACTCCCGTATAATGGGTATTATTCACTCGGTGATTTAGGCCACTCGCCTGCGGCTCGTGGCCGTAAACTTCACCTCGTGAATAATACCCATCATTATACGCTCGTTTAATAATATACTATTAAAAATGGTCTCAATAAGGATATTAGAGCTATTATTTAACATTTAATGAAGCAGTCCAAATAGAATTAGAAGCTGAAGTTTCTCATTCATTTAGTCCTGAAAAAAAAAAACATCGCTCGTACCTCAATACTACACTTGGTACCCTATATCGACGCATTTCCCTTCAAAAAGGTAATCCTTTTATGCTTGAAAAATTAGATAGCGCTATTTAAAAATATTGGATGTAAGTAATGTATTATTAATAGCATTAATATTACTATCGTCTCTTAATTTTTATACAATAACTAACGTATTTAACAAAAAAAATGTTGATGACGTCATAGGTTTATAAAAAATAGCGCAAAACAGGCTTAAGCAACGTGACAAAACGACAATTCCTATATACTAATTGATTTGTTACTTCTGAGACGCATTGTATGTATTGTAATTGTAAAATTATCACCAACAAATTGCAGATTTTCTAAAATTATTATCAAACAATATTGAACGAAGGTTTGATACAAATTGTGCCTGTCACCATTTTCTGTATGAATTTTTATGACATTGATTTATGTGTGAACACAGGTCGATGGTTAATTCAGCACCAAATTCAAACATTCAAATTATAATACATACCGAGTTCGGTTAATGAATAATACTAAAGTGGAACAGCGTACCAGTAGAAGCAAATATTAATAACTGGAAAATCGAAATGTTCCCTAACAAAACACATTCAAGGACTACGGAGCAGAATATGCAGGATAACCATGCTCAAGTGGCATTTGATGCAGTGACGAATTTGATTTTTATTATAGACATTTTTGCCAGTTATATTTTCCAGGTTATAATTTGAAAAAAAAACTTACCAGCGGTAAAAGTAGATATCCAACACTCACAAAGACTATACCATTGGTGATTTCATAATAGGAGTCGCCCCATGAAAAGTGTTCTTTTATTACGAAAGCGAAAGCATTCTGTAATTCTCCCGTACAACAAACAAAGAGCAAGATTGGTTGTGTCCACGTAGATATTTTTAATTTTCTTGAGGTAGAAAACATCAACACGACGTCGACTGATGTGAAACATTGTGTTCATAACCTTATAACTCTGTAATAAGAAATTGCTGATACTAAGGATTATGTATGCAATGAGGAAGTAACAATAACGATACACCAAGAACAATGTGTAATAAGCAACAAGAGTGTTTAATTCTGTAACATCACAAACAATTAAGATTGCGAATATTACGTTCGCCAAAAGAAACCAAGCCATAACATGGAAATTTGTAAATGTCGCGCCCAATCTGACTTTAGAAAGGCGAATCTTGCGAAATAGGTCTTGCCAGCCGTACATATTCCAAAACGACGATCCAAGTACTGTAACCACAAACAAACTGAAACCTCCTATTTCAATACAACATTCAGTTACGATTACCGTCATAACTGATTCTGATGACATTCTCTGAATCCGAAGAAACATGGAAGTGTTAGATAAGACCAGTGCAAGAAGAACTAATAGAACGGAGTAAATCTTGAACAGTCTGGGAAAAATCAAAGTGTTTTTCTTGAAACTGTGCCATGGTATTACACTAAACGCACACAAAAAAGTAGATATAGGCTTTTTGAACATGACTAACTGACAGTCTACTTCAGCTTATGTTTTTCTAGAACTGATCTGTTGACTTGCGCTGAAACTAAACCAGTAAAAATAATAACACTGAGTACCTCGATAAATCAATAACAAATGACGTAATGACAACAATATTATAAAGTTTATTGAAAAGTCAAACCGAGCGTTCTTTAATTACGTAAAAACGGTCTACAAAAATTACATATAATTACTTACCTCAGTTATGAGCAAATATAAAACGTTTAATACTTTCAGAATAGGGAATATCCATCAAGAGCTGACTTGTCAGAAAAACAAATGTATCCTGTGTTTCTACCATAAAACATAGTAACAGATACAACTGTACAAGTGACGAATATTAATAATAATAATATTATTACGTTTGCGTTTTGAAAAGTATCAATATCAAACAAGATCATCAGTAGGAAAATTACGTTACATATGAAACTGAACCTGGTTTTTACCAATCTAATTTTACGATACAAGTCTTGCGATAAAAAATGATGAGCCACTTCCATAATAGTTTCCACCACTGTGATTTTTATATCAAATTGTTCGAGTGCCATCCGTAATCTTTTTGAAACTGAATCCTGAGGAGCCCCAGATAGTCTTGGAACAAATTGGAGCCTGCCAAGAATGTAAGACTTAAATAGTAGACACAATTTACTAGAAACATCTACACCATCAAATCTATCAAGAAGAATCTCAAGATGGCGATTAAAAAATTACGTCGGCCTGACACAAAAACTGTCAAGGGTTCCCGATAGGTATTGCTTAGTGAAAGTAAATTGATATTAGTAAAGTGGTATTAGTGCCTTTCATAAAATCATCTTGAAAGGGACTAATATCTTTAATTATTTGATTATATAAATAGAAATGAATTACAGTTTGAAAAACTTTAGCTAAATTCGAAATTATTGTAATTGGACTTTAATTAGATATGCCACATTTACATAAGTCATTCACTATATCCTGAAAATTGTCTTATTTCGTAAAAAGTAATATGCAGGATAACAATTCAAGTGGCTTGACTGTTAATTTAACTGTTGTTAATTATATTTTTACTATTTTTATTTAAAATTAATTACTGACCAATGATTAATGTAGGATGTCCAATATTCACAATGATCTGCCTTTTTAGGTCAATCAATATAGAACTAATTCAGTAATTTTGTTACAAAAACGGACTGTACCATCATATAAAAGACAGTCTGTATGCTTGTATGTTTCCTACTCCAATTTACCATTAATTAATTGTTTTAAACATTTTAATGCAAAAACGCATTTTTTTAGTTTTTTTGCTAATAAAACCTAAAGTAACTAGGCAATCTGAATGCTATAAAGTGACAATTTGTAGAGAATCGAAATACGAATAAAACGAGAGGTCGATCTATCCGATGGGGTAATTAGGAACGAAGAAACCCCGGAAAAATTTAGCGTTTTTTTTTTAAATTCATTACTCCGCTATTTTTTAAGTTGTAGAGCTTACCCTGTGCACAAAAATAGTGAATTATATGTACTTTAAGTGTGCACAAATCAGGCGCTGTCGAACCATTAGTTTTAGCACAATTCCAATTTGAATTTTTTGGAAAACTATTTTACAAAATTACTGGATGCGTTGGAGGTGGTCTGATTTTAATTTTTCAGATTGATTTTAAAAGTAGAAGTGGAACGAGAGCGCCTACGCGGACGAGTAATGGGGGAAGATCGGGAGACGATGCGAAATAGGTGAAGAATTCCTCCAAACATGCTCAAAAACGGTCGAGCGCGCGTATGCGGTCGAGTAGTGGGGGAAGGTAGGGAGTTGAGGGGCAGTGAATATACATCTAGGTACACAATTTTGAATATTGTTTTGAATATTGTTTCACATTATTGTGATTCCGGGTATTGGTATTATTTATAACTATACTATAACTAACAATATTCAAAATTGTATACCCATATGTATATTCACTGCCCCTCAACTCCCTATCTTCCCCCATTACTCGACCGCATACGCGCGCTCGACCGTTTTTGAGTATGTTTGGAGGAATTTTTCTACTATTTCGCATCATTTTATCGGAAAATTAGAATACACAATTTGTAGTAATATACTTCTATTTTTAAAATCCGTCTGCAAAATTAAAATCGGACCATCTCCAACGCATCTAGAAATTTTCCAAAATAGTGCACCAAAAAGTTCAAAGTGCAATTGTGCTAAAACTAATGGCCCGAGAGCGCCTACTCTGTGCACACTTAAAGTGCATAATATACAGGGTGATTCATTAACAATGGGAAAATCGAAAGCTGAAGATACTACAAATGGTGACCATTGGCGCAAATATGTCTTATCCGAAAGTTGATAGTTTCGTAAATACAGGGTGTTGAAAGTTAAAATTTTAAATCGTTTTTTTGCGATTATTCTGAAAATATGTAGGTTATTAACTTGAAAATTTGTGAAACTATGTTTTTTTAGGCGACGAATAAGATGCGTGTTGTAATTTCAGCATTGCTCATAGCGACCAATTTTACCGAAAATTTAGTTAATAACATTTTACCCTGTATGTCTAATATGAAACTTGATTCAAAACCTGAAAGAGCAATCATTTTTCCATTAATTATGTACTCTTGTTTCATGTCGGTATCTCGATCCGTTTTCGAGAAAAATCGATTTAACGAACACTATGTTTTGATAATACGAGAAATTAAAAGCGAAACAAACCAAGTGTTTCTTCGTGTTATTACAACAATTAACAATAAAACAAATGAAATTCGTAATAATGATTTAAAGTCAGTGTTCGAAGAATCCACCGTTGACATTTACACACTTTACACAACGTTTTCTGAGAGATCTTCGAGTTTGAAACAACATATTGGGATTGCGTTTGACTTCGTTGGAAGCGTATTCTTTGCCACAACTCTTCACACGAACAAATTACGATTTAAAATTTAACTTTCAACACCCTGTATTTCCGAAACTTTCGGATACGGCATGTTTGCGCATGGTCACCATTTCACGTGTAGTATCTTCAGCTTTCGACTTTCCCATTGTTAATGAATCACCCTGTATAATTCACTAGTTTTGTACACAGGATCAGCTCTACAACTTACAAAATAGCGGAGTAATGAATTAAAAAAAAACGCTAAATTTTCCGATTTTTCCAGGTTTTTTCTTTCCTAATTATCTGTTCGGATCGATCGACCTCTCGATTTATTCGTATTTCGATTCTCTACAAATTGTCTCATTATAGCGTTCAGATTGCTTCGTTAATTTAGGTTTTATAAGCAAAAAACTAAAAAATACATGTTGCCCCAAAGAATATGATCCTTGATTACAAAAATAAAAATATTCTGAAGCTATCACCAAAAAAACAGAAAAAGATCGAGAATAACAACCAGGCTGTTGCATCATTGAAGCACTGGTAAGGTTTGTTATTGAATGAATGGACATGAAACATGGTATTCATCACTTTATATCTGTGTAATAAGAAAAAGTTAACACTAAGGATTGTGTATGCAACGAGTGAGTAAAAATAACGATACACTAGAAAGGAACTACAATAATAAACGACAAATTGATATTCTATAACATCAAGTACAATTAAGAGTGATAGTGTTACGTTAGAAAAGAAAAGCTAAACCCAACCTGATTTTTGCAAGACGACTTTTTCGAAGTAGATCCTGGCAGCTGTACACTGCCGGCCCTTTGAAAGTGGATGATTTATTTTTCTAATTAAATGTGATGTGGTCTAATTCTTATTATGACAAGTTTTTATATGTCAGTGTCATTAGTAATTTGTTTGGTAATTCAAGATGCCGCGTTTAACGGAACCAGAGAAAGTGAGAATTATAACTTTACTTCAGAATGATGGTCAGCATATTTAAACTCAAAGAAAAATGGATTGCGGAGGGTCACGTCGAAAAGTAAGCACCACCTAAGAATAAATCCTTTTGACATGGCAGTAGCGGCTTCCTTTGAGACGAATTTTCCTGGATCAGTGCGAACTGCCAGGAAGCGGGTGAAAGATTCGGAGCTGAAGAATTATGTGGCCGCAAATACAGTTGCTTTGACTCCCCAGTATAAAGAACAGAGGTTAGAGATTGCAAGACAATTTGTAGGAAGCCCAGACAACTTCTGGGAGAATATTATATTTTCGGACGAAAAAAGTTTTCAGTCTTGCTCCGATGCTTCTGTCCGTGTCTACCCACCAGAGATTATAAGGTATTCGGAGCATTATGTGTAACCCACACAGCGGAGCGATAGATTATCCATTAACGTTTGGGCTTGGATGAACTGCCAAAATCCTGATGTTTGTTGTGACCATGCTGTATCCTCAGAATTTCACTTTCAAGCAGGATAATTGTGCAATTCACACCTCAAAAATTGCGTCAGAATGGTTCATTGATAACAACATCGATGTTTTACCTTGGCCCTCAAAGTCCTGGGGATATATGGTGAAAAAAATTTACGACAGAAACTTCCGTCCAGTTGAAAACGCATGGAATAACATCACTGAGGATTATAACAAGAACATTAATTTTATCAATGCCATGTAGATAACTTTACGAATCGCGTTTTTTGACGACTAAAAGTGTTTCATTTTTAGATCTTGTTGACGGCGAATGAATGGCCGTTAGAATGTATAATATATTTCAGTATTGGAAAAATAAATAATTTGCTACCTAATTTGGACTTGTTTTGCTCACTAGAACTAGTATGATAGACACACATTAAATCTGACATAATGACAGCCGATTTGAACCTCACATTTTCAAGTCACAAAGACCAATTATAGACAATTTGCTTATAAGAATCATCCACTTTCAAGGGCCGGCATTGTAAGTATTCCAAAACGACGATCCCAGCACAGTGATAACAAACAAACTCGAATGTCCCATTTCACAAATAGTCCAGTTGGTAGAGGGTCGGCCTGTGTCAAACCTTGATAACCCGGAAATAACTACACAGGCCTACTTTAAATGATGAGTACAATAACAGGTTAATTTGCTAACAAAGTATTTTATCAGGAAGTTATTTAAAGAAAACTGTTAAAAAAAATTTTCACGATTAAATTGTTAATAACTTTTTTCCTGATAAAATACTTTGTCAGCAAATTAACCTGTCATTGTACTCATCATTTAAAGTATTCCCTTGTAGTTATTTTCGAGTTATCAAGGAAATGTCACCAACAGTAACTTTTCGGCCTCTGTCGACTGGACTAAAACGCATTCAGCTATGACTAATAGTCTAGGATATGGCACGTCAAAAAATCTATGAACCCTAACTTTCTGCCGTGTGGTAAATAAGCTCCTCAGTCGATGTCGAGCATTTTTTTTCACACCACATATACAGGGTGTATTTAAATGGAGGGGCACAATGTTACCAGAGATTCCTGGGGTGAAAATAAGTCGATTTAACCTAACATACCTATATCCCAAGTCGCAAAGTAAAAAAGATACAGAGTGTCAAAGTGAAAAATAAAAAATGGTTTTTCCTTAATAATTTCTATAATTTTAGTCAGAAATGTTTCAAATTTTCAACAGAGAAATTTTTTAATTATGGAAAAAATAATATAATAATGATTTTTGAGTGTCGAGGCGCACTCTGCTGGCAACGTTATGCATTAGTACTTTTACTAGTAACTTTTTTGGACTTTTTTTAACAAAAAAGGTATACTTATTGAAAATGGCTAAAGCCAACCGTTTAGGAGATATTTTTAATTTAATAAATTAGTGTTACGGATTTATACCTCCACTAATACCAAGGTTCGAGTTGCTTAAATAAATTAAAAAATCGAGTAGATAAATATCAGTTGATAATACTCGTAAATTGCAATTTTGAAGTATTAATTTAATTAAAGTGTTAATTGATTTTAGTCACTATTTACCTGCATCCTAGATATTAAATAGTTTTGGAATTGAATAAAATAACAAATTATGTATACTAATGAGTATGTCGATATGTTGCAAGTATTTTTTAAATGTTACAAGAACTGTGCTGCTGCTGTACGACTTCATCATGCTAGATATCCCAATCGTCGTGTTCCTGCTAGAAAAACTTTGGAAAATTGCAAATGATAATCTTTTATACCCCTACCATCTACCTGTGCAGGAATTGATTGCTGCGGATTTACCTAACAGGATAGATTTTTGTCAATGGTATATGAACATTTCAAGAGAAAACAGAAATATTTTATCCAGTATTTTGTTTGGTGAATAAGCGTCATTTTCACTCATGGTCTGACAAAAATCCTCACCAAGTTTGTACATCCAAATTTCATAATTTTCGTTTAAATGTATTGGCAGGAATCGTAGAACATTATCTTATTGGTCTGTTTATTCTTCCTCGGCATCTCGACCGGTGTGAACTTAGCAGGCCAAAGTTAGCAGGCTATTTAACGGAAACAGCCGAACGCTCATAGAAGCGCGCTCTATTAGGCAAGGCATAAAAAATGTATCAAATATTAATTTACGCATAAACAATTATATTTGAATTAAAAGTCGAATAAAATAAATGCCTCGGGAAATATTATTCGGTTTACTACTAATTAAATTTAATTTTAAAATAGGATGGCAAAAATTAAAAAAAAAACAGTTCAAATCCAAGAAAACGCCGACTCAAGTTTAAATTCGCACAGAAGGTGTGGAATGAAGTAGTTAACCCACAGACTTGCAAGCCGTCTAAGGGGTGAACTTATGGAGAAAATCGGAGATACATAGAAAAAATTAGTTTAGTAGGAAGAAAATGACGGCTCAAGTTTAAATTCACACAGAAGGTGTACAATGAAGTAGTTAATCCACAGCCAGAAGGGCATTGACTTGCAAGCCGTCTAAGGGGTGAATTTATGGAGAAAATCGGAGATACATAGAAAAAATCAGTTCAATAGGAAGAAAATGACAGCTCAAGTTTAAATTCACACAGGAGGTGTACAATGAAGTAGTTAACCCACAGCCAGAAGGGCATTGACTTGCAAGCCGTCTAAGGGATGAATTTATGGAGAAAATCGGAGATACATATAAAAAATCAGTTCAATAGGAGGAAAATGTCGGCTCAAGTTTAAATTCACATAGGAGGTGTAGAATGAAGTAGTAAACTCACAGCCAGAAGGGCATTGACTTGCAAGCCGGCTAAGGGGTGAATTTGTAGAGAAAATAGGAGATAAATAGGAAAAGTCGGTTCAATACGAAGAAAATGACAACACGAATTTAAATTCGCACAAGAGATATACAGTGATGTAATCAACTCACAGCCAGAATCACATTTACAGCAAGCCTTCTAAGGGGATGAATTTGATCAAATAATGCGAAAAGAAATGTATCAGCAAAATCGCAACGCTCTATCACATTTGCAAGTAGGTATAGAATAAAATAAAGTATTAAATTTAAGTGTTAAAAAATAAATTCGATATAAGGCTCAAGTTTAAATTCACACAGGAGGTGTAGAATTAAGTAGTAAACTCACAGCCAGAAGGGCATTGACTTGCAAGCCGTCTAAGGGGTGAATTTATGGAGAAAATCGGAGATACATAGAAAAAATCAGATTAGTAGGAAGAAAATGACGGCTCAAGTTTAAATTCACACAGAAGGTGTACAATGAAGTAGTTAACCGACAACCAGAAAGGCATTGACTTGCAAGCCGTCTAAGTGTAAGTTTTGTGTTGGAGCGGCACGCCAAGCCACGACAAAAGCCACGGGCCGAGCTATACGCTAAGCGCCTAGACCAGGGGTCGGCAAGTAATTTTAGGTGGGGTCCGGATACTTTTGAAAATTTTTAACGAGGTCCAGAAAAAAAATTCACATTTCTTATTTTTTATTTTAATTTGGACTCAAATTTAATCTGCTTACTAACCATTAAGAACTCAAAACACACACAATTGTAAAATACTAGAAAAAATTATAAAATTGGCACTTAATCGTAAAAATCATTTTTTAAATAATTTATTTGAGCGATTTATACTTTAAAAAATTTTTTGGCGGTCCAGTATTTTACCTTCCGCGGTCCGGACCTGGACCGCGGTCCGCCAGTTGCCGACCCTTGGCCTAGACAAATGCTACGAGGAGTGCGACAGATGTACATGTTGGAGCCAAGCGCTAGGGACTCTTCTGGTCTATAAACTTCAGTTTTGTAACGTCTTGGCGCGTTTTAAGCTGAACATCATATCAATATGTACACCGACTCGTCGTTTTTATCTGATGATGAAATTGTGTTAGAATCGACCACTAATAAATGGTGTTTGCTTAATGGCATACAAAAAAGGAAATACTGTTTACATCCCAAAAACCCAGGGACGAAAAGTAATTGTTGACTTTCATCATCTCTACAATGAAGTAGTTAACCCACAGCCAGAAGGACATTGACTTGCAAGCCGTCTAAGGGGTGAATTTATGGAGAAAATCGGAGATACATAGAAAAAATCAGCTTAGTAGGATGAAAATGACGGCTCAAGTTTAAATTCACACAGAAGGTGTACAATGAAGTAATTAACCCACAGCCAGAAGGGCATTGACTTGCAAGCCGTCTAAGGGGATGAATTTGATCAAATAATGCGAAAAGAAGATG
Organism: Anoplophora glabripennis; assembly: GCF_000390285.2. Lineage (NCBI taxonomy): Eukaryota > Metazoa > Arthropoda > Insecta > Coleoptera > Cerambycidae > Anoplophora > Anoplophora glabripennis. The sequence goes on from NW_019417114.1 coordinate 138,723, forward strand.
TATCAGCAAAATCGCAACGCTCTATCACATTTGCAAGTAGGTATAGAATAAAATAAAGTATTAAATTTAAGTGTTAAAAAATAAATTCGATATAAACGGCTGACATAAAAGTGTACAGGTGTATAGTTTGATTCAAACATTAAATATTAAATTTAAGAAGTTTCTGTCAAATAAATCGTATATAAACTTGTTGATGGCTAAGAGCATAAAGAAGAAGTTAGTTTTATGACCCGTTTTTTAAATGGATTGACTTGCTTAATGGTAAACTAACTAAACTGATGAGACTTGTCTGTGATGTTGCTATTTATTTGTTGTTACTGAGAAATGGATACTGAGGACGAGTATACTCTACACAGATCACACATGTCATTAATGGTTTTTTCGGAGATTTTTATTTCATCATTAATTTCGTAAGCCGTAAGTAGGCATCTTTCGTGTATGTATCTGTGGCATATCCTACATTTGAAAAATGGCGGGCTGTCTGCAAATTGAACACAGTATAGGCATTTTTTGTGCATATCAGCGCTGTTATTTAATAGTTGCAACTTTAGTATTTTTCTGAATTCGTCAATGTCGATGGGCGTTAATAGGTTTTCCTTTTCAGCTAACAGTGAAAAAAAATATATTATAAGTAGTTAAACAGTGGGCATTCTAACGCACTTCAAGGTCACTCCAGGCTACCACCGGGCTGCCGCCATCCGGAGCCGGCACCAGGTCTCCAGCAGCAGGCATGGCGATGCCGTCCTCCAAGGTCACGCTGAAGAAGTGTCAGTGGGGTGCGGGGGTGGGGGAGCTGGATTGCAGAAGAAGAAGCCGGGGTCCGTCATCGGCAATGACCACGACCAGGAGGTCGGCATCGAGGAGCGTGACGTCAGAGGCGGCATCGAGGAGCGTGACGTCAGAGGCAGCACCAGGTGCGTGCAAGAGCAGCGGCGGGGGGCAGCGGGGTGCAGGCGTGTGGGGCGGCAGCGGGGTGCCGGTTTCCGGCAGCGGGATGCCTGCGTCATAGGGGGCAGCAGGTGGCCGGATACGGCCTACGATACTGGAAGCCGGCAACGGGCTGCGGGGGGCGGAGGTGACGGCGGTGACGGCCTCTTGGTATCAATCTTTTTGTTATAAGGTATAACGTGCAAAAATCTCAGGGAGTTAATAAATGTTAAAAAGGTACTAACGAACGATACCGGGTGATATTAGGTGCACGTCATATGCCCTGGCTAGCTATTTCCCATTTAATTNAATTTTGAAATATTATTCGGTTTTCCAATTATAGGGGAGGTCAAATTTTCGTAGGGATACCCTGTAGAATAAAATAAAGTATTAAATTGAAGTGTTAAAAAATAAATTCGATATAAACGGCTGAGATAAAAGTGTACAGGTGTATAGTTTGATTCAAACATTAAATATTAAATTTAAGAAGTTTCTGTCAAATAAAACGTATATAAACTTGTTGATGGCTAAGAGCATAAAGAAGAAGTTAGTTTTATGACCCGTTTTTTAAATGGATTGACTTGCTTAATGGTAACTAACTAAACTGATGTGACTTGTCTGTGATGTTGCTATTTATTTGTTGTTACTGAGAAATGGATACTGAGGACGAGTATACTCTACACAGATCACACATGTCATTAATGGTTTTTTCGGAGATTTTTATTTCATCATTAATTTCGTAAGCCGTAAGTAGGCATCTTTCGTGTATGTATCTGTGGCATATCCTACATTTGAAAAACGGCGGGCTGTCTGCAAATTGAGCACAGTATAGGCATTTTTTGTGCATATCAGCGCTGTTATTTAATAGTTGCGACTTTAGTATTTTTCTGAATTCGTCAATGTCGATGGGCGTTAATAGGTTTTCATTTTCAGCTAACAGTGAAAAGAAATATATTATATATGCCCCACAGTTATAACCGTCGGTTTGTTTTATATATTCTAAATTTATACATTTCCAATCCGTGTTATCAATACCTTTTAGGTGGATGAAAGCTAAGAACTTATTAAAAAATACATTTTCAAAAACAGTTTCATTGCCCATAGGATCTAAGAACGTAAACGTCTTTTTCGTCAAACTTACTACTACAAGGACATAGTGCTTTTGTTTTGCAATTGGAAATACCACATTGTCCATACAAAAGTCAATTCCTTGTATACATTCATTCGTAGGTAAGTTGTTACTAAAAATAATGGAGGATTTAGCGACGGACACAATTTGAAACTTCTTTTGGATGTTAAATATGTTCAAGCAATGATCCACTGTAAAGCTGGTCAGACACTGTTTATCGTTCAATGTTATATAATTGTCAATTAATAATTCCCGTATTGAAAATTGTATATTAGGGTCCGTTGTAACCACGTATCCCCTCTTATTAGGTAGTTCTTTATAATAATCTATATCAGACACTAACCCGTTTGAGAGAAATTCAATGGTCTCTAAAGTGTTCCACTTTCTCTCCAAATCGGAGAGTTTTTTCTGAGGGCACACAATGCTTGGTAGCATGTAGAATAAGTAGAAGTGTTTTAGTTTAGAAACCATTGATTTCCAAAATCGTCTTGATCTGACAACTTTAACAATTCTAATACCTTTGAGCGTGAATATTACCAAGTCACAAAACGTTAGTTATTTCCAATACCCCTTGAATTTGATAATAATAGTTGTGTGTCGTCTTTATAGAACCGTCGCTATTTAAAAAGTCAAATTTGTAACTCGACGCATCAAAATTTCTAGCGACGTAAGGGCATTTGATTTCGATAGCACCGTCACATCCGATCAAACCATCTGGTGAAGCCGCTAAGTAGGGAATGTCTCTGTGAACCACCAAACCACAATCAATATATTCCAACCCCGTGAGACTTATATATTTTTCTAATGCTGCTTTTTCATAAGTAATTCCATGCATAATCGCGGGAGTCTCTGGAATACTTGTGTCTCTGATAGTTTTAATAATATTGTTGAAAGAAGAATTATTTTTTACCTTGCAAATTCTTCCAAAATAGGAAGCAGTGACCCTTGTTCTTCTCTCTTTATGCCATTGCACATTTACTCTTTGGCCTCGAGTATTCTTCTCTAATAATAATTTTTGCGGGGCCGTTAATT
>NW_019417114.1:141916-143836 GCF_000390285.2 Anoplophora glabripennis
AGTAGCAGTAGCAGTAGCAGTAGCAGTAGCAGTAGCAGTAACAGTAGCAGTAGCAGTAACAGTAGCAGTAGCAGTAACAGTTATAACGTGCAAAAATCTCAGGGAGTTAATAAATGTTAAAAAGGTACTACCGAACGATACCGGGTGATATTAGGTGCACGTCATATGCCCTGGCTAGCTATTTCCCATTTAATTGAATAAATAAAAAAACAAATCAAGGAGGCAGTGCCTTTTCCAGGTTTCAAGGCCAACTAATTAGAATATTTTGAAATAGGGCGCCATGTGATTTGATTTAACTGCCCTTTTTCGCTTCACCTGGGAACTCGAAAACCACAAAAGAGTTCCCAAATCTAACTGATTAAGTAACAATTTTTTCTATTCTTTTGGGATTGTTCTCTTAGAATCAGAGTGGAAGGAAATATTCAAGAGATTTTATTTGCGACGAAACAATATATTAAAGAAAATTTTGAATAACTATTATCTACGGTAATAACCTTACAAACATTAATAAACAGAATATCAATTAACATATTATTATACCAATCAATGGATATCCACGACCTGGTTTACATGGGGTAACAAGTAGTATGAAATACTTTTTTTTAATTTAATTTTACGAATAGTCGGCTATTTAATGTTCGTCTAGTAATCAAAGGAAGAAAATTAATAAATTCGCGTAATCTACATTAAACGTAAATGTGGGTGATTCTTAAAACTAAAGTTTATGGTTTCCTCAAAACTAGGGATGGTATTTAGATAATACCTTACACGGGTACCAATTAATAGTAATTCAGATAAATCTAATAATGATAGTAACAACAATAATTTGTCATCCACTTATCTGGCAAGCGTCCCAAGGTGTAGGTTCCAGAGGGATCCCATTGAGTAAGGGGTGAGTCAACTGGAGTGGTGATAGGTAAGTATTCTTCCACGTGGCGGAAGTCGACGGGTGGAACCAGCCCACTAAAACTGCCAAGGGTTGGTGGTTGGTAAGGCCCTCAAGGGAGGTTACGTAATCCCGCTCGGTCACGTGTGATAGGGGTAACCTTGGTGGAGAAAGTAGTCCCACAATAAGGGAAAAAAAAACCCTCCTTTGTAGAGGGTTTTCTGATTATCAGGAGATGGTAAAATGGTGTAGATGATGGCACACTATAGAGGGAAAACCTCTATCGTGGAAAATTATTTTCCAGTTGCTGGACAAGTGATGTTGACGACATAAAATCCCCAAAAGGCTATACTTTTAATACGAAATAACTCTAGTAAAGTATAAATCTCTGCCAAAAGCACTTTAAATCCCAAATTAGGGTGATTCTAACTTTCACAAAAGAGCTTGGCCACTTAGTCGTGCACACTTGAAAAGCAAGAAACCTGACTGACTTTTTTTTCCAAGAATCTCAAATCTATTTTAAAAAAGTCTTGGAGGGAAACAATAAAGATACCAACAGAAAAGAAATTAATAACCTATAATGTCCGGGATACCAATCCACCAATGGAAACATTATCAACACTCAAGGGAGGGAATTAGGTAAATAATAAATTAATAATGAGTTATGGGAGTATGTAAATAAAATATATTGGCGATACGATAATATGATAGAAAAGACGGGACAAGCTATTTTAAAACTTAAAGATACCTGCTTTGTTTAGAACACCTTTTTATCTCGTGGTTTTTGTAAATTTTACTGCGCCTATGAACGGTGAACTAGGCGTGAGGAGGACGAATAAATTTGGTGATTTCTTTCACTTTCCGAACCGCTATACGATATTCGAATAGGCAACTCAAAATACTTAGGTATACAGTTATTTGTGTGTTTCATGGAAGAATTAAAATGTCACAAAGGTAGAAAATATAAGAAACGAGCGCGCGCACGTGGGTTTAAGATAACAACAACATGATGATGTAACTTTCCTGGAATATGG
>NW_019417115.1:0-2370 GCF_000390285.2 Anoplophora glabripennis
ACATTTTCCAACATAACTTCTTAAATATGCAGTTTACAGAAAAAACTATTACTGATGAAACTGTTTGTTATGAAATTTGCTACAAGATAGAATTGTTTTGATACCTGCGAATATCATATTTTTGTTGCTAATAAATAGCCAAAACAACGTAAGAAAGTGATGAGAATCGAGGTAATTTGGAAGCGTCAAACTGACAGGCAAGAAATTGTCCAATTCTACTATAAATACTTACTTAAGTATAAGTAAATAAGTACTTTATTATAATTACAAAACGAAGTTCCAAAACCCGATCAAAATCGGTCTGATAGTTTTGGTAGAGACAATTTGTTACTAAATTTCAGCGCGAAATATCGTTATTTTTTTACGTGTGTGCTGGGGTTAAAGTTAGGCATTTTAATGGGCGCTGATTTTTTACACATACTTGGACCCCTTAACTATCATATAGAATCGTTGTAATATCAATTTTCTTTTTTTGAATAATTTTTGGAGCGATTTTAAAAGTTCTAAAAATTTTGGCTTTATAAACAAATACTTTCGTGGAGCGGTTTTGCGGGTTGAAAAATATATCAAAGTACTAAAAAACAGTTCTCGGAAAGACGCTTAACTTGAAAAAAAGAACGTTCAAATCGGTCGTATAAGTTCCGAGATATTGAATGTCAAAGTCAACAAGCGTTAGTTGCAAAATTATGTATAATGTAACAACAACAAAATATGAATTTGGTAGGTTTTTTAAGAACTTTTCGTATGTGCTTTTATAAATATGATCGCACATGTGTTTTTTTTTTATAAAAATTCAATGAATATCGCCAAGCCGACCAATTACTAATATCCAAAATACGTCAAGCAACAGCCATGTCAATGTGTAATTCTCCTGGACTATGAGACTTCGTGTTTATTATAAAATGTATCTAGTTTTGTAAACTTACTTCTAATAGATACATTGACAACCTTAGAAGTTTCATGGTGAACTCTTACTGTTATGTATTTTACACATATCTTGATCAGTTCAACTTTGTGGTTATCTATTACATCTTAAGTCTTTATATGATTTAACATGATAACATTCATTGTACACATCAATGTTAAATAAGACTTTATTAATAATTATGTCTTTAAAATTTTTAACTGTTTTCATGATGCCTTGCAGTTGTTTGAATACTCGTTCCGTCTGTCTGCAAATTTCTACAGTATCAGGAGAAGGAATAAAACAAGGTCCACAATTTTTTAATCTAATTAAAGGAGACGAGTAGTTTCCCTTTATATATTTTTTGTAAATGTCACAAGAAATTATTTTTATAACCTGTGACGTTACAAAGCCCGCTTGTATATGATACCACATCATCTACATACAGCGAAAGGTTAAACAATATAAACATGGTTTTTACGTAATCATGTTCAAATGTAGAAACGACACTTAATGCACTTGTGTTTGGATCACAAACTGCTACACAGCTATTTTATTTGAAAAAGAATACCTAAGGACAGTTTAATATCTAATATCTAAAACCGGCACTGCTGCAATGTGTTCTAAGATCTTGACTAGCTTTGCATTGTGTATTTAATAAAATGAGACTTGATGTTTAGCATATGTTAGATAATCAAATTGAATCTGGTACCTTGAATCACGCAACATTTAGGTTAATATGATTAATATGATTTATTTTTATTATTATTTATACAGGGTGGCCAAATGAAAACAAAACAGAGCCATTTTCAGGAACTGCGTCAAGATTGTAGAAAAACGCTTAGATCCGTCGATTTTAGATTAAAGGGGGACATTATTTGCTGATATTTTTGACTCCGCCACTTTCACCCCCAAGCAAGGGTAAGCATCACCCCAAAATATTTAAATGTCATTGGGGGTTGAGTAATATTTCTTTTTAAAGCTCTTACACTTCTCTTTACAACAGACTTTAAATTTTATAATTCCGCCCAATACTTATTAAGAAATTTGATTTCAAAGTTGAAACTTATAAATATTATTGTAACGGTAAAAATGTCAGTCATTCGAGTTAAGTACGCCAATGGTATAAATTTAGTATTTCTTGCGTTACATTGGTTTTTGGCGATTTGTTATCACTTTCGTAAAAAAAACACAATTGTAAAAAACAGAAATGTATGCTATACACACACACAATGATCGTAAAATAGTGGATTCCAAATTATTTTCTAGTATTATTTGGAAGCGTTGCTTGGTAGTTTATTTAATTGTGTTTTTGAAAATTAAATACTATGGTTTATTCCATTGTGGAAAGAGTAGATATCATTTCGCTTTGCTTTATGAACAATAAATGTGCGAATAGAACAGCTCAGGTATTTAATGAACAACATCAAGATCGACATGTCAGGAGGAAGTATGTTCTAGAGTTA
>NW_019417115.1:3947-11540 GCF_000390285.2 Anoplophora glabripennis
AAAAATGAAATGATTTAAAAAATATTTTGTTCAAAATGGGCGCCTCCAGACTGTAGACAAGCACGAAATCTTCTAATTATGGAGTGGCCGGTCGACACTGAATTGGTGTTAATTCTCGAAACGCTTGGACTATTCGCTGTCTTAGATCTTCTTCAACTGGCACCTCGTAGATTTTTTGTTTAAAACCCTTAGAGGCTTGCTGGTACAATAATTGTACCACTATTTCATGATGCATAACGGCACGATGATGGTACAATATTCGTACCACATTTTTAATATCATATTGTTTTCGGCACGAAGGCATAAAAATTGTACCACTTGCGTTTCCACGTATCAAACGATGCGGCTGATAAATTCCGCCTGCCGGTGACCGCATGTTAACTTTTAGGTTATGCTGTTACGTTTGTTGATGTTGGTGAACGGTGTGTTACGTATAAATCACCTGTTTTTTAAGTAAAATATTGTGCTAAGTTTATAATATTCACTTTTTGTTGTTTACTGGGATGTAATAGACTATTGTTTTTAATTGGTAAGTACCTAAATAAGATAATTATTAATATTTAGTTACTGAAGAGGTGGTACATTATTTGTACCGGTGTGCGACAAGGATAGTAGTTGTGGTAAATTGGTCAAAGTTGTTTGCAGAGGCATTCGTTGATTTTTTCGAGGTGGAGGGTGATGTGAGCGTATAGTAATTAATACAGCTTTCTAAAAAACTTGTTCTAAAATTTTCTATTAATTAATTTTTTTACTGATATATTAGAACATTCTGAATTTAATTTCAGTGACAATGGACAATCTGCCATTCAGGTTGAAAAATTGGTCTTACAAAGATTTCCTAGAAGAAATCGAACAAATTTATATACCATCTGATCAAGAATCAGTTGTGGATACGGATAATGAAGAGTCGGAGCTTCCAGGGCAAACTTTGCAAGATGAGATGTTAATTTCAGATGATTCTGATGTACCGAATGACGATACTGAAGATTTGGAGGAAGACGATATACCACTTTCCATTTTACGTCAACAAATTATCAGAGACCGGCCAGATGTACAAGAATTTCATCTACCTGTTTGGAAAAAATGTGGTTGGGTAAATGTCGATCCCCAGTTCACTCACCGAGGGGGGCCAACAGATGTAGTCAAAAGCATCGAAAGTTCAACGCCATATAAATATTTTAATTCCCTTATTACGGATGCCATTATCAATTACATTGTTTTCCAGACTAACTTATATGCGACGCGACGCAAGAAGGCAAGCGGTTTACTCAAACGAATGTTTGCGAAATTAAGATCTTTCTGGGAATAAACATTTTGATGGGCATAAAACCTTTGCCCAGCTACAGAGACTACTCAGACTACTGAAGTTCTAGCCCAGACCTCCATGATGAATATATAAGCAAATTAATGTCAGTAAACAGGTTTGGATGGCTACTCAGCCATATCCATCTCAGTGACAATAGTCTTATGCCTGATAGAGATCAGCCAAACTATGATAAGTTATACAAGGTTCGCACTTTTTTTAATAAGATTTCTGAAAATTTCGAAAGGTGCTATGAACTACAAGAAAAGCTAGCCGTAGACGAATCTATGATTCGATTCAAAGGTAGGAGTTCTATCAAGCAATACTTACCAAAAAAGCCCATAAAAAGAGGCTACAAGGTCTGGTGTCTCGCTGATCAATCCGGATATTTGTACAGGTTTCAGATTTATACGGGAAAGGTAGGAGATAAAGCGGAGAAAAATTTAGGAGAAAGAGTGGTCAAAGACTTGATGAGAGGCTTAGAACATAAAATTCATCGTCTATTTATAGACAATTATTTCTGTTCTTACAAACTACTTTTAGATTTAAAAAACGACTCAATCTGGACATGTGGTACAGTCTTTTTCAATAGGAAAAATATTCCACAAATGAGACCAGAAAAAGAACTAAAACGTGGGGACACCGACTGGAAAGTAAGTGACACTGGTTTGTCAATTTTCAAGTGGGAAGACAAAAGAAGTGTACATCTACTTTCTAACTATCACGATCCTCAAATTTTCTCAACAGCCAGAAGGAAGTCGCGAAATGGGCAAATCGAAGATGTAAATTGTCCCCGTACTTTATTGTACTATAATATGAATATGGGTTTTGTGGATAAATTGGACCAACTTAAATCTAACTTTGGACTGAATCGACGAAGTCATAAATGGTGGCATCGTATATTCTTTCATTTTATTGACATTTGTATAGTGAACTCATATATACTATATAAATTAAATGGGCAACAGATATCTCATAAAGATTTTAGAAGGGCCGTAGTTGGTGGACTAGTTGCTGAGAAGCTGATACACCTTAAAACCACTAGGATTAGTTCTCCGCTATGCATAAAAAACATAAGCCAACCGTGTCCTTGGAAATTAGATTGGAGAGTTCAGCTAATCAGCCCGAAAGAAGCACCAGAAGACGCTGTGCAGTATGTAGCACCAAGCAAATTCAGATACGAACAGAGTGGACCTGTTCAGTGTGCAAGGTACCTTTGTGTTTGTCAAAGTCCAGGACATGTTTCCAACAATACCATCAAAAGGTAAGAATTTAAAATAAGATGATATATATATTTCACTAAAAGCAAAATTAACTTTCAGGCATAGTGGTCCAAAATTTGTACCACCCCCCCACCACTTTATCGAGAGTAGGATTAAGTTTAAAAAATAGTTTTAAGTTATAATATGTAATATTTTTTTGAATAAACGTGTTTAATATAAAAAAATCACGAGTTGATTTTTTACGTGCACCATAGGTAAAAGATAACGGTGTTTGATGGTGCTTCTAAGGGTTAACAGCACCTCTAACGAAATAATCCATCGGTGTCAAGTTCGATGAACGTCCGGGCCACGCTGCTGGTCCTCCACGATAAAACCATCTCCTGGGATAACTAATGTTTAACCACTCCCTAGGACTTCTACCAACATAGGCAGAACAACAATCTAGTTGAAACCAACTGTTCATTCGAGTATTAAGCGGAACATCTAACAGATCTTGAAAACCATTTTCAAGGAACTCGGTAAACATGTCAGCATTTAACCGATGCGGAAGGAAGTAGGGACCAACTATAGTGTTGTCCAACACACCCAATCATTCATGCTGAAAATTATGTTCCCTTACCGCCCGTGGATTCTCGTAGCACCAAATATGGTTATTCCTTTGGTTTAAAATTCCCCTTCGAGTAAATGTTGCTTCATCTGTCCACATTATTTTTTGCGTAAACTGATCATCATTCTCTGCTTGGTTTAACATCCAGTCACAAAACACGCGCCTGTATCGTATGTCCTGAGGCAATAAATGTTGCACACGCTGGATGGCGTCCATCAGCCCGAAGAGTCCTCCAAATGGAACTTGACGAAACACTTAGCCATAGCTAGATCTTCTGACACTCGTGGATGGATTTTCATCGAAATGGTTTAAAATAGTATTCGATCTTACTTCGTTCTGAAGTGGGGCAAAATGTCCATCAGCATAAGTTGGAATACCGAAAGACCCAGTTTGTCCGAGACGACTGAATGTCGTTGAAAATGTTTCCATCACAAAAACCATATACAAAGACCATATCAGCATATTCATTGTTCGAAAATATGGACGGCATTATTAAACTTATTTTTATTATTAGTTTGAACGCTATCTAATGGATAATTTATGCAACAATTCGCAAAATAACATTTAAAACGTCAAATTAACATTGCTTGACAGCAGGCTACTCGAAAATTTTTGTTGAGGTTCATTTTAAAGTTTATCGACAGAATCCAGAAACACCCTTCCGAAAAATCAATTTTGCCATGAAACTATGAGAGTTAGGAAAAAATTGAATGTACACTTTTTGTCAATATTTGTTATTCTATCTAAAAACAGCATCATTTTTTATTTTCAGTAGGATCGTATTATTTTTTTTATAATTTAATGAGTCCCCATAACTCCGCCACTGGTTGCTTTCGGGACTTCTACTTCTATGAAAAAATGGTATCTTATAAGAAGATGTGTCATGTCAAATTTGGCTTAAATAGCCTTCTTCATTTAGAAGTTATTTAAACAATTCGAATTTTTAAAAAATCTTTAACGACCTATATTTCGAAAATGAAGCGTCTGGAAAAAAATTATACTTGATTTTTCTTATTTTTTTATGAGGAATATTTCCTTAAAGTTTGTCGACTTAATCCTGAAACACCCTGTAGGTATAATAAGGTTTTTTTCCAGAAGCGATCAGAAACTGGTTTGAACGACCAGACGCATGCGCTGTTTTGTAAATTCATTCCAGCAAATAATCCACACAATTTCTTGTAGAAAGTTTGATGTTGCAGCAGCCATTTCTTGCAGTTGCAAACGGTTTGGTTAACAAGTAGAATTTTTCCGGATTATTTTGACTGGTTCCAATGCATGCGCATTATGCATTATATGCATGCGCGTATTACAAATAATGCAATTCAAAATTTCCGTCATCCGTCTATAACCTCTAACTTTTTAGATGTTTCGTGACGTTAAAATTTTTAATAGACCTTTTTAGTAGTGATGCCACATATGCCAAATAATAGACAACCCCATAGTGCACATTGTCATGAAAAATTTCTCGATATTCTTACTAGATCGATTTTCGACCTTATGTACTTTGGACATAAATGCCAAAAAAATAGCTTCTTTGTCATGACCTATTAATATTGCGATTTTCTGGCAATATTAGAAATATTTAAGAAGTTTCAAACCCCAAGTGACAAACTAATAGAATTATAGAATTTATATATTTATATTGACTTTTATAGTAATTAATAAATTAAAATTGTATCAATGTTACTGAGCATGCGCATAAAAGATAATTTCATGTAAGCGAAGTAGCCTCGCATCAGGCTATCATTCAAGAAAGGTTTGATTGTGGTTAAGAGTACGTCTATTCAATAGTAAACCACTTGAAGAAAAAATCACTCGATAAACACACTGACAGTACAACATCAAGAAAAACAATAAAAATACTTAGTAGAACTAGAAAATGCTAAGATTAAACAAAACAAGAGAAAATACGCAACAAGATCTCACCTGCGTATGAAGCTATTCTTTCCGAGCATGAGCATTAGGAATAACACGGCTAATGTAAAATTTTTACTTTATTTAAATTTAGGAATATTCTTTTATACCGTTTTTTGTAAATTTTAAGCACATTAGTGTATCTATTTTACGAAACACGTGTTGGTTGTAAAAATAAATTAGTACACAAAGGTCAGATTCGGTCTGTACAATCAAATATGTGACGTCACACTCAAAGAGTCTATTGCATCATTGCAATAATTTTCCAGTAAACTGCTATACATAGTGTTACTAAAATAATGTCGGATTCTGAAGAAAGTAGTATTGGAAATGATAGTGTAATTTCAAAGCTGCAAGGGAGTGATGGTGAAAAGCTGTTACATTTATTTGTACATCGAACTTTGCCCAAAAATGAAAATACGGTCATAAATTCGTTCCAGCAGTTTAGTTCTCAACGAAGTTTGGACTAGAAATGTGCATTCAATACAGTTGCCGGACGATTTGTGATTTTCTGTTGGAAAGACCTTTAGTATTGGTTGATTATAAGGCGAATAAAAATGACCTAATAAAAAACGTGTAATTTAAAAAACTTACATATTGTATTATTTTGTAGTTTTATTTAAATTCTAGTATAGGTACTTAAATTAAAAAATATAGATAAATCATATCATTAAAACTTTTGCCAGAAGTCCCAATTATTTATTACTTGACTTTTCAAAGTAAAAAAAAACGGGGAACAGTGGTAACATCTAATTCTAGGTGTGAGGAAATTAAATTTTCAGGGTGAATGTAGCTGCACATATAGGTACGTTATGTTAGTGCAAATATTTTAATAAATAAACTACTATATTAAATAATATATTACAAGATAAAATTACTTAAATATACAATAATTAAATAAAATATATTATAATGTACAATACAAACTTAATGTGACACAAAACATAAACTGTTAATTTTAACAAAATCAGCCTTATCAAAATACTATATTACAAAAACTGAAAGTAGAGCATAGTATGTATAAAACCGAGTATAAAACGTGTACAGTGAAATGAATGATCAATAAATTGAACAATCTATAGATGACTAACTATAGGTAAGTAATTAAGGTGGTTCAATGTTTAATCATAGGACGGCGTCTATTGCATGTATCACTCCATTCGTTGTTGGTATGTTTTGAGTTGCTATTTGAACGTTGTTCACCTTAACTTTTCCTAAAACAAAAAAATGGGAATTAAATTATTTTTTTTTATTAACGAAACATGAAAGAATTTTTAACGTCCACAAGTTAATTTAATAATTTATAACAAATCATGATCGATGTTTGTGAGATTAAATCGGGTATTTATTAGTGAGAAACAGAAAACGCAGTATATTTTAAAACATTATTATACTGGAATTATTATCACAAGAATAAAAAAATACATTCCAGAAGAAAATGTACACCAGCAAAAAATATTAAATCTAGCTTTGTCCTAGTGCATTAGAAACAATTTTCAAGAGTCAGACGCAATGTAGGTAGGTATTACATCGGAATGCCCATGCGGCCGACTGTTTAGAAACTGTTTTGGATTGTTCTAGGAACAATATTTGACTAGTGAGACAAATTATTAAATAAGACTTATTAGTGAAATACTATGCATTCAAGCACATAATTATGTAACTGTAAATAAAAAATCAGATACTAATGGTTTTGAGCATTGTTTACAATTAATGCTGGGGCCACACGTACGTTAACGATAAACGTCCATTATCGCGATGATTATGGCGTTAAAAATAATAGATTGTGTTTGATGTCTACTCAATAAATAACGCGTTATTTGATAAAATAATTTCATCATGGAGATTGAGGCCGCTGAGTTGTATTATATGAGCGTCAATTATTTTATGTTTTTTGTCTAGGATTCATTTGAAACAATTCTAAAAACTATTATTTTTTCGTTAGACCACTCAATTTTTATGTAAATGTATTAAATCATGCTCGAAGCTCTAATGCGTTGCAATAGACAATGCTAGCGTAGCCACATCAATGCGATAAATGATGCGCAAATCGCTTTGATGTGTCACTAAGACCTCTTTTATGCACGCGTTTTTCTCCTCTCAACGCGGAGTTGACAAAAACGCCGCGTTTCAAGATACCCTGAATAGAGTTACTACGTTTATGCATTTTACGCTCGTTTATTTGCTCTCGCGTTTTCAATTCTGTCGCGATGGCTTTACAGAACGCTTGGCGACACGCGTTCCGAAAAAGCACGAAAGTATATCGGCGTTTTTATGCAAAGCGCTCTTTGTCGCAAGTCCAGTGGCTCTGTCTGTCAAGAATAGTTTTAGCACAGTTTGTTTTAGTTTTAGTTTAGCTATTGATCAAGCGGGACATGGATGCAATGGACGCAATTGAATTCTATTTCTATTAATTGGATGTACTGCCCATCGCCTCTTACGTTTTCTATTACATATTTTTTTATAGCACAAATACAATATACACGGATCCATTTTCATGTACTTCACTGACTACTGTGTGGCATGAAACTGGCGACAACTGATAG
>NW_019417115.1:13336-16903 GCF_000390285.2 Anoplophora glabripennis
TTTTGGTTAGCGGTTGTTTTGCATTCATATTTGGGTGGTAAGAGCAACGATCGTGGGTTTCTCTGCCATGCTCTTTCCCCACAGGAGCTCTAGGTGAGCCTGGCACTCTCATTTTATGTTTAATGGTTGTTAATGTTTTTGTTGTTCTTTCTATTTGTCACATGTTTAATTGGAATTGTATGTAAATAAAGGTTAGGTGTATTTACTCTGCTTTTGTTTTCTATAATTAAACCATACATCCCCTCTACAAAGTTAGTAGCCAGCGCCTTCCGGTCAATATAAAAATAGATACACACAACGTAGGTATTCCTTATGACGATCACATATTTTTGGCCACAACTACGTTTACTTATTTTTTGTCGAACCTAGGGTTGTTATACTACAGGCATAACTGTTCGCCAAATTCGTTTCATTTTAACATTTTTTTTATTACCAAATAAATAACGATATCTTCCAAAAAATAAAAAGTACCAGTTCAAATTATTTTATTTTATGTCAACATCTGAAAAGGTGACAAACCTGAGAAGTTATAGGCCTTGAAAGTGGGGTTTCAAATTTCGAAAAAAAATCAATATCAGTTATACTTAAACCTAGAAAAACCATATTTGGTACACGATGTGAGTGTACTGAGAGCAACAAAAACTCGAATAAGTAATAATACGTAGGTATTGTATGCTGTTATTTGAAATCGTAGAAAATTCAAAAGTTGGCTATGAATTTAAACGTCAAACTTGACGATCAGCAAAAAGTTGGAAGAATAATTTAAAAGAAAAACAAACAACTTAAACCTAACACTAATAGCATGTCAACTTGTTCGCTAAATGAAAACTTCCCGACCATTTTCAAAACACTCAGCAACAATTACCAAAATTAAAAGCCTCTTTTTCCCGATCGTCAAGTTTGACTTTTAAATTCATAGCCAACTTTTGAATTTTCGATAATTTTAAATAACACAGCTACAATATGTATTATTAGTTGTTGAAAGTTTTTTGAAAACTAATAAAGAGTAACAAAAGTTTTAAAATTAAATTCCCCATAAAATAAAGTAATAATTTTTAAAGTCCGCTAACGAGTTAAAATATTGTCACATTCTAATGGTGCATCATCTCTTATCGACCCTTTAAAGTGCTTCAATTGAACTCTACTTATACTGTTGATTATTATTGTTCTTGGTACTCTCACACCAAATATGGTTTTTCTAGGTTTAAGTATAATATAACCAAGAGTATATAACTGATATTGATTTTTTAAGACCTATAACTTCTCAGGTAAGTTGCGTTAAATCACCATATTTTGGGTTCCCCTACATGCCCTTGCTCTATGTCAGTTTTTATGCGAAACACCCTGTATATTGAAAATATCCATTAACAGTATTTAAAATATTTTTGTGAAATATTAAATCTGAAACTCTTAAGATGTGACTTAAAAAATATATTGTATGTGTAAGGTAAACCTGTAGGTATTTCAAGATCATCAAAAAATTAAAAAAAAAAAATAGATATGAGTATGGAAACAATAATTTCTGTTTTTATTCCTGAAATGCAGAATATTTAATTCACTCACAATTTTTTATTAGTTTTTCTTAGAATGTCCCACTAACGATAAAAGAAATTAATTTTAAATTTTGATGATTGACTAGTGATGATAGTGAGTTATTAGTGACCAAAAAGGTAGTAGACATTCTGTCTACTACCTTTAACCAATAACATAACAAAAAACATTGCAGAATGCAGAGCAGAATGCGCTAAATCCAGGCGTGCATTTGCGTAATTTTTTTTTAACACGTGTTGTATCAGCAGGTAGGCATTTTGGTATTTTAAATACTTCGAGTAATTTAAATACTCAAGAGTATTTAAATTACTTTTAGAATATTTTAAATACTTTTTTTAAAATACAAAATACTTTATTAAAGTAGGTAGTATCTGAAATACAAAATATTTTTGAGGTTATAACAAAAGTATTTTAATTACAAAATACAAAATAATATTTTATATNATAAATTAGCTGTTAAGTCGTGGTTACATTTAGGTACATTTAATGGAAGATAGTGCGATAATTAACGGCATTAGGTTAGTGTGGCCCAGCACTATCGCCTAACGTCTAACGTCATTAATAATGACGATGATAAATTAGGGCGTGGATTCACATACGTTTAATGCAAGTTAGTGCGATAATTAACGGCATTAAACGTAAGTGTGGCCTCAGAAAAATATTAAAATAAATTGTATTAACAGATAAAAAAGTGTTTAGTAAAAAGTAGGAATTACCTATGATAAGGTGGGGATGTACGTATTTCTAAATAATTTTTATTGACTGCTGTTTTTCCATTATTCGTGAAATTTTAATACTGTTTTTTGTAATGATGTACAATGTTAATTTTAATTATGTTTCATGATTGTACGTATACAAGTTTTTAAATAAAAATGAAACCAAATTTTGAAAATCAATTTTTAAAAATATTTACCGACTAATGCAAGTTGAAAAATAGACAGAAAAAATATATGAATTAAAAATTAAGAATGCTCGTAAATCTTTTTAGATGATGTTAACTCGCTATCGTCATTGTCGAAGGATAAAAAGAGGATGATATTTCATCTAGCGCGTTTTCAATTCACTTCCCAATACTTATCTTCGGCGCCAATAACATGATTTACATAAAACTTCAAGTAAGCTGGGTGTTATGGATTCTATTGCCTACACTGTAAGAGCAGGTGTGTGATAATGTGGCGTTGATCACAATTTCACACAACCATTGTGACAAAAAAACTTGAATTGAATTTTTTTATTCTTGCAAGAAATCATTATTTAAATGGTAATTTAAAAAATGTAAAAGTGCAACGAGTTTGGCGGCTGCTGCGAATTTGGGTCTTAGCATAAAAAAATATATAGTTTTGTCACTGGACTATTCTACAATTAAAGTAATCACGAACTGTATAAGCAATTTCGTTAATAACTCCTTACACAATTTTTTATTTTATTTTAAACAATTTTATTCGAATCTATGCAATTAAAAGGACAGTGGTATGCAATTTTAGTTGAGCTTCTTATTAACAGATGGCGCAATTAAGGCATGTGCAAAACCGTACTTATCTTATCAACTTCCACGTCACCTGTTACATAGATGTTGTATAACAAAGAAAAAGTAATATTGACAGTTGGTAAAAGAAAGCACAAAAAACAGGCACTTAGGGGGGCAATTCTGGAAGGAAGCCTAAATAGTCGAAGATAGGCGGTGGAAGTGAGAACAGTGTACAGATAGGTAGTAAGACGATCAGTGTAGTGCGGAAAATATAAAAGTAGTGTAAAATTAAGTGGTTAACCAGTATTAGTCAGCAGGTAATATTCTTGAAGTACTTTGTTGTTAATTGTTCTATGTAACCTTATGATTATGGTGATTATAGATGTTTCATGATACTAATTCTTTGTATGTTTAGCTTTCATTGTTTTATGCTCAGGGGCGTATATTTTCCTAACGTAAGATTGTAACAATTGTTATTAACGATTGCCCATTATTTATTACATGTTAAAATATATATGTGCATATATATATTGTCGTATATATATAAC
>NW_019417115.1:19411-51860 GCF_000390285.2 Anoplophora glabripennis
TGAGTTTAGAAAAAAAAGTATTTTTGAGGTTAAAACAAAATTATTTTAATTTAAAAATACAAAATAATATTTTATATTTAAAATACTATTTGGTATTCTTTTTGTCAAAATACTCCCAGCTCTGTCGTCGAATGATAGTATCACCACAGACAATAAGTATAGCTTATCGCTTTAGACCGCACGTTAAATGCTGGAAATCGGCAACCTAAAAAGGATGCAGGGTCTTGTTAGCCGGCATCCAGCAATAAAATTTAGCTACGGCGGCGGCGGTAGCTTTATTACCAAATAATAACTGCCAAATAAATTTATATAACTCTTCAATTACATAAGTAAATGCAATATATTTATTTGGCAGTTATTGGCAACAAAGCCACCGCTAAACTGTTTCCTACTACCGTGTAGAAGAGTTGCCACGCTAAATTTTATTGCTGGATGTCGGCTAACAAAACCCCGCATCCTTTTTAGGTTGCCAATTTCCAGCATTTAACGCGCAGTCTGAAGCGATAAGCTATATTGTCCGTGCCTACCTCATACATTTAAGTAGTAAATACATTAACGCAAAAAACAGGCATTGATAAAAAAGTGTACAAAATAAATCCGTAAAAACGCATGACAAAATTGCCAAACTGTTGTTTATTTGTTGCTAGGATACGCGTAGGAATGCGGGATGTTGCTTATGATTCTTTCTAAAATTCTGCTGGTGGTATCAGCAATTCGGAAATTTAAAACTGCTGTTCTATTCCAGTAGCGGTCTGGAGCGAAGTTATATTGTCTGTGGTATTAGTATCGGCATGTCAAACATGTTTCAGGAATCGGTCAGTGTATTCTTTCCATTTTTTTATGATGGTTACGGAAATTTCGGTATACAATGCAACACGTTGTGTTCGATATTCAGTAGGCACCTCATCTGATTTTCGATAACAGACTTCAAGAACACATGAAATTATTTCTCGTGCACTACTTTTAATTGTCTTTCCTTGTTTACTTGCTATTTTCATAAATTTGCATCATTTATTTATGAAATATTTTGCGGTAAAAACGCAGTCCCTTTAATAAGGGAAGATGATATAATTATCATCTTCAAATCTAGTGTAAGTAGAGTAAAAAAAATGCACCTGACACGTCAAAAAGACTATCCTTCTATCCTTATTGTTGAACTGACGAACTTTGTTATGCTAGAAAGCGGCAATGCGCATCGTAGTAGGAGAAATAGTTTAAATCTGTGGTCAAGCGGTGTGCCGTTCTATTCTCACAATACCCAGTACTACTGACTGCCATAAAAACACGTGTCTTACAATCGACCAAAAAATCGCTTTCCTTATGAGTAAGAAATTATTTTTTTGTTAACATTTGCTGGTACTTATTATTACATGCTATACCTATATATTTTATGGTAAGTTCCAGTGAAGCGTTTAGTGTAGAAAAATAGAGGCTGCCTCTTTCTGTTTCATACTATTATGCAAATATTACATATTTATTCTTATTGCAGAGTGCAGTTATAAGAAGGCAACGGTTCTATCACTTTTTGTTTCAATATTACATAAAAGAGAATGCGGCCTACAGCCAACCCCGTATTACATTGCAGCCGCCCTAACATTTCAGATCTCTAGTAATGTGTCACAAGTTCAAATAATCATTGGCGTCGTAGTTATCAGTTATCTTTTAAAGTTAATTTTTGCACTTGGAAATAGATTCATTATAATGAAATGTTTAAAAAATAGCTTAATTAATATAAAATTATGTATCCATTCAACTATAGATGAGTATGAAAGTAACATTCGATTCTCTTCTATCTTAAGACGGTGAACCTTTCACCAATTGTTTGAGACAAGTACCTTTCCTTTACGACCCAGTAATGATGTACATTGGCCTGGACTGTACGTCTCATATCTGATAAATTGAAAATGATAGCGAAAGAAATATTTATTTATAAAACTAGCACATTTGAATAACTAATTCAAACACAGTGTAAAAAGTTTTTAAGGAAAGGACACAATATGTAGATTTGTTGAAAAGCTCTTAAATAATATTGATCAATATAATAAAAGTAAAAATCTACGATATTATGTAGAACATATAATCTCACAGGAGAAAAGACCACTTGTTTGTCGACAATAAGTGTTACGTAGCCGTAGGCGTCATAGAGATTTCACTTTCTGCTACCTAAACGAACATCTTCGTGGAGATTCTGTCCACAACCAGCCACATCACCTCTTCTCTATTCGGACGAGAAAATATTAACATTGTATTGTGCCTTATCACTTTCTCGTGCGTAACACTGCACGAAAAACGTTTACTTTCGAACAAATTATTTATAGTTTCAGATGGAAGTAAGTGTGCAATGTTTTTACTAACAAATATTATTTGAAAAATGAAAGTCTCTTAAGTCTGTTCTTAAAATTATTGCCTGTTTATACAGCATGAAAGTTGTATTTATTTATCGCTAAACCAAAGATTAGAAATTATCTTTGGTCAAACTGAGACAAGTTGTATATTCTATTCATAGCTAATAGATAAACATACACAGTTAATTTATTAAAAGTAAGTTATGGACTATAAAAAGCTCCCAATTTAAACTGCAAAATAATATTTTATCATTTTCGTTCTTTAAGCCCATTTTAAACATTTTAAACCGGAAACTTTTTTGTTCGCAACTGTATTTCCTAATTCAAAAAAGGCGAAAACTTCAAGTTTCAATTTTAATTTTCTATACAATGCGAGGACTACTGTCTCATCTTTTTTTTATTGCGACACGATTTTCAATATACAAGTTTAACTAGTTAGCGCATATTACGCTACAGCTATAACTTCAATATTTTTAAACAACGATGAAAGTATGTACCTACTTAATTTTAAAAGTTTTAAAACTATCTATTTAATATATATGTATAATATAATATTTAATATCATTAAATTTAAACTGGACTGATAATTTTCCAGAACTTTTGAAAAATAACGTTAAAATAAACATACCTTAATGGTTTAATTAAAGAAGATGATAATAATGAAAATGGCAGACGTCAATAACAGTGATTCTTTTTATCAAATTATTTCAGACTCATGGTCTAATTTGAGTCTAAGTATGACATGTTACGTCAACGCTTTGTTGAGAAAAAATCTCTAAAAAAATATAACACGCTTTTCTTTCTCTTGTGCATAGTTACCATCTACAGGAGAAAAGTGTGTGAATGCATCAGCATTAAAAGAATAGCAGGCGTAAAAATTGTTACAATTTTGACACCCAGTGCGCACACACCGTTGAAAGAAAAAGCAAAGTGGAGAAAGTGTAAATTGCACCTGCAAAAGAAATGAGTTTAGAAAAAAAAGGGAAAGAAGAAAAAATCAAAATATAAATTCGTTTATGTTAAAACGTTAATGAACATTTACAACACTTGTTCAATAATATCCGCACTGGCCATGGCCGTCAGACTTACACACGTCAAATACAGAATTCAGTCCAAAAAGCGTTACAACTTCCATTTTCGTTCGTATAAGTTGATCTTTTTTTAAATGATCCTGAAATTATGTACTTAAAAACCGACTGTCAAGCTTGATTTATGAAAAAACCATAACCCATAAACACGTATGCTTAAACAAAACAACCTTTAAACCCATTAACCCATAAATATTTAAACCCATAAATCATTTATTTGTATTAAAGATTTATGCGTTTAACGGTATATGGGCTTATGGGTTTATGTTTTTTTCATAAATGAAGCTAACCGCCTGTTTCTACATAGTTTTGAATCATTAAAAAATCAGCATATACGAATCAAAATGAAAGTCAGTAGAGATTTTCGAACTTTGAATTTTGTGTGCATCAGGCCATTGACTTTTTGACGTTTCAAAACATGTATCCCTTTTCCGGAAGAAGCTCTGATGTCCCCTTGTCGGTATTCAAATTTGTTCTGTGCATTGGTCTATGGCATTACGGTGCATGACTTGAAGTCACTGGTTTCCTGTCCTCGAAATTCTTTTATGAATCGTTTCGAAGTTCCAGATAGTTATTAACACGCGTCTGATTGTGTGAATATGACTAGATCATCACACCACTGCGGAAAATGAATGCTTCGTGCCGACAAAGGAAATGAATCCATAATTTTGAACACGACAAGGTATATCACCAAGGTGTAGAACCTACTACAAGATTCAGTGATAAGATCAAACAATTTGATTACTTGAGAAGGAAATAACGTCTGAAGAAAGCAAGCTCAATTAACTACACAGGGGTCTCATTCTAAGTGACTCTAGAACACCCCAACTTTACTATATTTCAAATGTTTACAAACTGAATGTGCCACTGTGACCAAAGGTGAGTGCAGTTAGATCAGCCATTCGCCCAGTTACTAGGTATGTGTCAAAGAAGTTGAAGGCTTAATGTGGCAGAAGGTAAAACAAGATTGAAATAATTCAACTAGACCTAATGAGTTTAGTGAGTTTTGACGTGACGCCATTATTTACAAAAATGTAATTTATAAACATTTTGGAATAACTTTATTGGAGTGGATTTCGTAAAAGTGTACACAAGAGTAGACCATCTTTTTTGTTAGGGATCAGTTTATGAACAAACTGAAGGGGTTATCCTTTTCACAGCTTTGGGTATCTACATGTAATCTTTCTGGAAGAGAAAGCCCTGGAGTCAAAGTGTTGGTTCAGATATATTTATATTTTTATTATCCAGCTCTACGGATACACCATAGAATAACTTCTAAACCACATTAATAGAATACTTTCGGATATCAATTTTATTATGGAGCTGGAAGAAAATAGTACCCTTTTGTTCGTAGATGTCTGAACTGGACGCCACCCTTGGGCGTACGCAATTTACCGAAAGCCAATACACATGACCCTTTGATATTTTTAAAGAAAAAATATTATTATTATCAAATGTCTTAATCAAATCAAATTTGATCTATTCCAGAGTTTTTCATATTTGTTTTATATAAAAAAATAACGTGGTAGAAATAATGAGGGTAATATTTATTCCACGAACAATTGTATACTGTTCGACCAAACTGACTTTGCCCCCGAGTTTCAGAAGTAATTTGTTTATATATT
Organism: Anoplophora glabripennis; assembly: GCF_000390285.2. Taxonomy (NCBI): domain Eukaryota; kingdom Metazoa; phylum Arthropoda; class Insecta; order Coleoptera; family Cerambycidae; genus Anoplophora; species Anoplophora glabripennis. Next base: position 24,470 of record NW_019417115.1, read on the forward strand.
TAAAAATATAATACACAACCCTCCTTAAATAATTATATTTACCAGACCTAAGTAAATTTTTTGCACAGAAGATACCTGCCCTACTATTAAGGTCTCCTGTCTTTCTCATTTCTAATGCGAACTCTCTTCTTGATTTGCGCGCGTCTAGCGGACAAGATGAGTTTGGTAAAGCTGTACGTATCATGAAGGGTGAAGGCACATATTATTGTAAAATAGCAGACTGAACCATGTCTATTCTGATTTCATATTATTTCAACTATATAATTTGTAGAAGAGTAAAAGTATACTATTTATCTAAGTTACTGAAGTTGTGTCATTTCATAATAAATCAAAGAAAATTAATTGCTTTCTATTATGTATATTATACGTAACTGTAGAGCTGTAAAAAGTTAGGTGCATTAAAATGCAGTAATACGATAATTATCTATTTCATTTAAATATGCAATGACAGAGAAACAGCACATAACCATTTCTCTTTTATACAAAAAATAAATTTCTAATTTAGTAAATAAACGTTAAGTTATACATTTACGGTAATAAGACAAAAAAATTGTCTAATATTTGCGTATTAATCATAGCGCTGGCAAAAAGAAAACTTCTAGAAAAAAATACATTCCTTTATGTTATCATTTAGATATTGCATTTGATGCAGTGAGACACCTAGAGGGCCTCCAAAGCCCATCACAGAAAATAAATAATTTTAATTAAATTTTTTTTTAAATATATTTAAGTAATTATTATTACTTATTTCTACTGTCTACGTTCATTACGGGTGATTTTTCAACTTAAAGCTTTCAAAAATATCTCGAAAAATAAGCACTCTACGAAACAAATGCCCATAATCAAAACTGTATCATTCCGCGAAGAAAATACATGCTAAAATTAATCCACTTCTCCTCCTCCTTGTAGGTGGGGCAGGTGGTAACTGTGAAATTTTAAATACGAACTCCTATTTTTTATTGCAGATTCGGATTCTACGGCTAAAAGTACGTAGGATTTGTCTGAAACATATTTTAGATTCGCATGATAGATGGCGCTGTAATCGACGAAATTATACCTATACATACAACATATTTGCAATAAAAAATGCCAGGTTTTATGTAAATAGTAGTAAATACTCCAAATTCGTCATCAAGAAAGTTTATTCATTTTGACGTAGTGGTTTTCTGTTCCCTTCGGGCTGCTTGATTAAAATAAATTGTTTCTTAAAGTCAGGGATTTATTTCTTTGTACATTCATTTTGTGTTTTTGCAGTTGCAAAAAAACACAAAGAAAGAAATAACACCAACGTTAAATGAAACCATAATAAAATATTTTTAAAAAAATTATCTTCAAAACTGAATACAAAAAATATATTCATTTGAAAGCAGATTTAATCAAGCATTCCTATAAGTCATAAGCGAAGGAAATCGCGTTGGCCAATTTACCCAAAAAGGACGCCTGTTCCTGGTTTAACGATAATAGTAGCTTCTTGATAAGTCATTGTTCAGTAATTGAAAATTTAAGAAATAAAATTTGTTTTAGGATTAATTTTGATTATTTACAGTGATAACGTGGTATTTTTTATTGTAAATGTAGGTATTGCAGAATCGTTGTTGGTTGTGAGTAGGAGAAATCGAAAATGTTGAATTTCGTCGCCATCTATCACGAATCGAAAAAAATGTTTCTGATAAATCTACGTACTTTCAGCCGTAAAATCTGCAATAAAAATAGAGGTTCCTATTCCTAAGATTTCAAAGTTACACCCCTGCCCTATCTACAAGGAGGGGGAAGGGGACTAATTTCAACACTATTGTATTCCGTGATTAAATTTTGATCATAATATTTTTTTTTGTAGAGTGCTTATTTCCCCACATATTGAAAATGTCATGTTAAAAAAATCGCCCGGTATAGCTATTATAATTGCAATACATTTATTTTATTTTACATCATAATAATTTTATTTTATTTCATATTTACAAAAGCATTCTATTACATCCATTTGAAAATACACTTATTAATGGATTCTTTTTAAACACATTTTATATTTATCAAATTTTGATCCAATAAGTGATCCAGAATTTATGCCAAATTATATTATTACATATAAAAAGTTCTGATATATTTTTTAGTTTCGATAAAGTTCAGAACAGAATATACGTGTGTGTAATTTTAGTTGTTTTAGTCTGGCAATTGTTCTAGGTCTTTTGTGATTTGTGTGTTTTAATTCTAAAAGTTCTAAAAATTGTTAAATGTAATACCATACATATAATATAACTACTGTAACTATTATATCAATTCAATTTTTTTTTGGTTGCACCATTGATTTGATGAAAGTTTTTTAGATTTGGAGACTATACAGTACATGTTTGTATACCGAGATAAAAAAACGTCGATGAAATATTATTATTAATATCATAACTATTTCCATTTCATGTTTTGAAAGACAAATTGCATTTTATAACTATTTAATTTTATTTCTAAAATTGTATTACGACATTTAGTATGTACATTGCAATAATGTTGCATTTTTAAAAAATAATACGATCTATTCACAGTTCTACTTTCTGCAAGCTGCATAACACTATAAGTGGAAACGTCTTTTCACAAAAAACTTAGGTCATTAACCATTTCATAGGTATATAAATTTGTATTTCAAGCTACAATGATTTAAAGAAATTATTAATTATTGAAAAAAAGTTGTTATTTCATGGAATTTACAGTACAATACGTATACATGCATACAGAGGTTATATAAATATATGTTCTTATGAAGGTACTGCTTAATTACTTTTCTAGCTGATATATTTTAATTTGGTATTAAAATGCGCATGTGCTTAGTAAAAATATTGAAAAATCCAAGGGCTCCCAGATTTCATGCCCTGTATAAGTAACAGCCTTTTTTTATTTAATGATATCGCTTTTACTTAATGGCAATGAATCCCAAATGATTATTAGGTCATTGGCGTAGAAGTTGGGGTAAAAAAATCCCGCTTTACTAGTCATTCCTACGACACCGACCTACAAAAATTTGTAAATTTTATAGTAAATTTTAAATAAAGTAGGAAACTGTTTTAAGTAATTTTTTTTCCGAAGCTTTCTGATGAAAAATTAAAAGAAGGAATATTTGACGGGTCCCAAAGTCCAAATTACTATGTCGAATGATAAAAATTTTGTTGAAGTAATGAACAACGTAGAAAAAGTTGCATGGTTTAGTTTTAAAAACGTTGCTGAAAATTTACTAGACAAAAGATTTCACCAAGATATTCGAGAAATGGAACAACGGTATCAAGGAAGATGGGACTTGAATATGATGGCGGATTACTGTTGGATGTTTGAAAAATATATTCCTCAAATTCGGAAAAAGAGGAAAAAGGCACTACTACATAGATCTTTTGAAAGCAAAATAGTTCGTTATCATAAAAGAAAGTAACTCGATAAACCACAAATTTTAAAAGTAACATAAACGAAGGGGATTAAACACAATCTAGAATAATTGTATACACCATTAGCTAAACCACGAATTCTAAACTTAGAACAACCTAATGGATCGCAGGATAAACAAGCAAAATAGTATATACTGTAAAGGAAGGAAAAAAAAACGGCAAACGGGTATATTCCGATATTTTAAAATTAAATCTATCATCCAAACGAAACATCTTTGGACGAAACAACTTAAAAAAACCCTCATAATTTGAGTCCAATAATCTGTGATAGTTCCATGTGTTCAGAATATTCCCCCACCCCGCATATAACTTTTTCGTAATTAGTCAGAAAAATTAACTTCTTGCAAGTTTAAGTAATCTACCATAATTTTGATATGATGTTAAAATTTTACGTTACAGTTGCAATCACAATAATTTTTCCCATATGTTACAAACCTTTTGATGGATCTACAAAAAAATGCACAATTTCAAAAAAAAAAACAATATAGGTTATTTTGTGAAGAACTGCGAGGTAAGTTTTTGAACAACAAATGAAGAATTAAATAAATATTTTTCTATTTTATGGGATGTACATTAAATACAGTCGTCATAAGATCTATTATTAAAATACTTACAGGTATATAAGAACAGCTAATGAACTCTAATAATTGTGACATGTTATTACAGTAGGTATAACTACTGACATAGCATGTTATTACAGTATAATGCTCTACATCGCATACCAGTGATTGTAACGAGCAGTACAATGTACGATTATACAGACAATAAAACAAGGAAGGTATTTTTTTACTCTATTTTATAGGTGGTAAATAATATAACATTTTTTTCCCTCAAAAATCTCATCAAATAAAGTCAATCAACACAAGGTTTTTGTATCTTATCAGTGCCCGATAACCAGCTAGTATTAAATAATAATCCGTACAAAAAATGATACCTATGTCTAAATATAATTATTACAAAAACACATACCTACTATATTGAAATTATTAAATAATGCAATCATTCAAATAAGTATTTTGTATCTTTGCTTTTCACTCATCATCCTCGACAAAAGTGAATGCGTAATAAGTTCATATATACAATTTTTTTAAAAAAACAAGGTATTAGTACGTTATTTTATTCCGTATTCTTCTCAGCAAACCCTTTAATTTGATACCCATATCATAGGGGTGCATAAAAAATAACTGGTCCGCCATCTTTGAGAGTTCGCTATATTGGATTTAGAATGACGTCCTTAGCTAACCATGCATTGTCATCCAAACGTGTATGCAAAATTTCAGCTCAATCAGTTGGGGATAATTATTTTAAAATTCAGTTGCAAGATTTGACTCATACTAACAAGGCATAAGTTAAATAAAAGCTAGTAATAAATAGTAGCAGCTGTAGTTTTATCTTAATACCTTTAAAATAGAGTAAAAAAATACGAGAGCTAGTTCGACGGTATATGGCCATTTAGGAGGAATCTACATTCCTCCTTCATCAGAAAAAAGGAGTCTTTCTAGAAACATCGGATTTCGGTTAATTTCACAAAATTCGACTAGTTTATCAAAATTGTTTTCCAAAAGCTCCTGAACTAAGATAAGGATGTCAATTTTCCTTTTTTAGCATTCTAAGAATTGTTGAATGATCCATGTTATTATCTAATGCTACTTTGGGATGAACTGGTATGGGAATTTTCTTAAAATGCTAGTTTTATATTTTCGGTTGTTTGTAACGATAATCTAAGTTAAAAAAGAGTAACTGTTCGTATTTTAAATAAAATGGAAGAGATCTTTTTTCTTAGAAATACTACTAGATGTTACAAGCAGTATCGAATTTTCAAAATAGCCAGCAGTGTAGAAGAATATGTATTTCAGCGATACCCTATATTTGTACTTCTTAGGAAAGAGATATTATACACGGGCAACTATATGATCAATTGACGGTGTCTCAGTATGGTATTGTACAGAATAATGTAATATTAATATTGTATTGGTTAGTTCACAGCGAGTGTCAAAATATTAGAAGACAGAGCACAAAAATTGTTTGTTTTACAAACTTTTGTCCAATTTATCCAAGAGTTATTTGGCAATAACTCAAAAAAGGATGAACATTTTCGGTTTTTTTATGGTCATACATATAATATTCCATTTAATTACTCTCTTTCATAAAAGTTTAGGATTAAAACATTATTCAATGGCGTATATATAGAGGGCGCAGTGTTTATTTTGAAAATTGTGCGTATGTTTGTGCCGAATTATTTTTACTAGGTTCAATATATTCGCCATATGTATACAAAAAATCCGGTGGAATTTAAATAACTCTAAAATTTTAATTTATTTTATCTTTCATTATTATTAATAAAGAATTGCAGTTCTTACCTGACTGTTTGCTAAACGTCAACTGTCTATCTTGCAGCAGACTGTCTTTGATCTGGTAATACCTCATCCCATTCGTGTAGAGGGTACCTGGTAACAGATGTCTTAAAACTAATTCTCTCGCTAAGATTTTGTCTGTAACTGTCCGACTAAGGTCTTCGGTGGAGAGCCCCGCGAAAGCTTTGTCTGTTGGTGCAAACAGGGTAAACGTCTTCGAACCTGTAGAACATAACATTTATAAGATATAATAAAGTTCCAGTATACTTTAAAAAAATCTAGGTCAAGGGAATTAGAATATGAAAATAGCAAGTAGTAAATAAATTTATGATCAAAACCTAAAGTGATTTTAAGAGTTTTATTTTTTATTACGCCACAAAATATGATTAAAAACAGGATTACAACTAAAAAGAGAATATACGGTTGCTATACATTTTCAGGACTGATTCCTCTTGTAATAAAAACAAATAAAAAATAGTAACATTTTTCTCTAAAATAATTCGTAAGGATTCTATAGGGTATAGCTCTACAGAGAAAACGTGGGTTGGGTCGTAGACCGTATCTCATAGTATTTTGATCGTTGGATCAATTCGTGTTTTGACCTTAACATCAAAAAACTGCTCTAGAAAGTGATTTTCGAGATTTCAAATCGATTTGAGTAGTCAATGATTGAAAAAACATTGGAATTAAAAGATTCTTTGTAGTAGTTAGTTACCTTCACGTCAGAATATTTTGAAGTAAAAGTAACCAGTGACGTGGAATTAGGAGAAATATCTTTTGTAAATTTGGATGGACTGTCTTCAAAATTTTTATGTCTCTTGACGAACTTTTTTTGTTGAATGTTATATGCCCGTTAGCAATAGATCATAGATAAAAAGCAATTATTTTGCTCTAACTTCTCAACAGTTAAAGGCATGTAATTATGGAAAAATTGAATCCATTCCTCGACAGTCGTTCATTCAAATAAATTTGTAGAATATTTGAAGTTAATATATTGACTTTCAGCTATGTTGTTTTGGTTCATAACAACGCTCCTTACTCGGTTTTTTGTCATTAATGTTCTATGGAAAAAAAAGGAAACACGGAGACTCAGAAGTTTATATTGGAAATGGTCCTTCAAAATACGTAAATGAAGATTTTCTTTCCTGTCAAATAACTTCATGCCACGTAGACCTCTGATAATTCCGACTCCACTGTTTAGGCTCTGTTACTATATTGCACCAAATGGCTCTTGAGTAATTAATCAGAAACTGAGTTTCATTTCCAACTTGTGAAGGATCATACAGTCTTTACTCTTTATTATTAGTTATATATAAGTAATAGTATTTAAAAAATCGTGGATAAAACATTTTAATAATTATTTAGAGAAACAGCTATTAACAAAAATAAAATTAAGAGAAATAAGCAAAACAAAAAGATAAGAAAACAGTGTTTGATCAACAAAACTAAATTTGTCTTTCATTTTTCAATATAAAAAAACACTATTTTGATTATCTTTCATTTTTCAATATAAGAAAACACTATTTTGATAATCTATTTTTCTAAAGACTTTAAAATAAAAAAATTAAGGTATTATTTAATCACAACCTCTCTAGTTTGGACTGCCTAACTAAAATTTGGAAACTATTTGTTTACCATTAGATTAGCTACTAATTTCTATATTTCATTGTTTTATCACATTCAAGCGGCTTGTGTAGTGGGCCAAATTTGACATTTTTAGGAGGCTTCCCGTATTTCGATTTTTAAGAAAAGTTTAAGAGGGCTCTATAGCAAATAAGCAACCAGCAATACATTTTTATAGATTTTATTACACAGTTTGTCTAAATATGAATTAATGCACAAATAACAGACTTTCCCCCATTTTAACAGAGATTTTCTATAAAATGGACTTAGTTTGAAACTCAAATTACTTTTTAGTGTAAAGAAATTTGTAATCTACGATGCCGCTTGTTCAAAAGTGACAAATTACAAATTACTTTACAATAAAAAGTAATTTGAGTTTAAACTAAATCCATTTTATAGAAAATCGGCGTTAGAATGGAGGAAAGTCTGTTATTTGTGCATTAATTCATATTTAGACAAGCTGTGTAATAAAGTCTATAAAAATGTATTGCTGGTTGTCTATTTGCTATAGAGCCCTTTTAATAACAAAAACTTGATTTCAAAATCTTAATTCGTTTAAGAGGTGCAGAGGATTTTTAATTTTTGTTTTATTTATTATCAGATAACTTTACATCAGACAATTTTTGTATATAAGTAACACGGTGGATAAATATTGATCCAATTTTTTTGTCTGCAGAAATTGCAATTGTTTGAGCCAAACATAGACATTTTAAATAATTTTATAGTGACAAAATACTCTTGTATCACTTCAATGGTTGCACCGTTTTGGAGTAAAATATGTGAGCACATAACATGCCTTTAAAACATGGATAATTATTTTATTTTACAAGAAAATGTATATATTTTTTAAACCAATCGTTAAAAATACTAATTTATTATATTAAAATTATAATAATTTAGTAAAGGTGATTTTTAGGATAATAAGACAATAAAGTTATTATGTTAACCAAACACTGTCTTCTTGTACTCTTGTTTTACTTCATTTTTGTAAGTAGTTGTTTCTCCATGTTTCTGAAACCTTTTTATTTTATTTTTTTTTGTGTCCCTGTAATGGCACTGAAATATACCATAATTTATTTTGTACTACATGGTTATTCTCATAGGATATTTGTAAGTAATTCCATCAATTGAAATGGTCTATGAGTGCAAAATTCTTGTGTCTTGTAACAACTTTTAATTCAATCTTAAATGGCGCATCGTACTGAAATGATACGAAAGCACTTCTTTACTGTAAAATTGTATAAAATATGTAAATTTTTTATCGAACGGTATAAAAGCATACAAGCAAAATAATCACGGCAAATTTCCAAACCAGGCAAAATTTGAGAAACTATATTTTCATCGAGTAATAATGCTTTATTTATGTTATGTGTAAGATCTTTTTTTAGTAATTTTATTTATGTATACTTAATAGTTTTTATCTTTTTTGTTTTTTTTTTGTGTTTTGTGTTTTTATCTATCTATCTGTCTGTCTGTCTATCTATCTATCTATCTAGCTATAATGTCCAATTTCATATTGTACTGTGTTATCTCTTTCGATATTCAGAAAAACAATTTTCAGGAGCTCTAGAATGTAGGTAAGTTAATTTTATATAAACTTTATACATATAAACCTTTTCCCCTATTCATGCCGCGATTTCGCAGGCTTTTGGGGTCTCTATGTATTAAATATATTTGTGAATGCTTTATGTTTCGCTAATATGAACAGAAGTAAAAATATCACATTCTCCCACAGTATAGAAATATCAGCCGCACCTACCTTGCAAAGTCTCGGCAAGCCCGGAGGCAAAAATCGCTCGGAGAAAGCTTGTAAATCTTCGCTCCCTATCAGACTGAAGAGTCTGCACGATATCTCCCACGGGTAGAGGGAACATGACTCTGTCCACAGCGTGCGCTGTACCTTGGGGTATCTCTATGTCTTTTTTGTCTTCTAGAACCTTGGCTCCGTTTATGGTAGTTACCTACAACATAATAACGATCACATGCAGTTAATGTAGTTGTTCGCTTTTTACTTTAATTGAAAAATTTGAATATTATTAACATTAATTAAGCGACAAACGCAACCCTATTGTTTTAATATCCTCTAATTATCTAATTGGTTAGTTTAATTAGTGAATACATATGCCTAACATTTAAATTTCGTCATGAGTCTTATGTTAATTTTATTGTGACCCATTGAAGCTAAAAGATTACTTTATGTCCTCTTTTCTAGGACATGGGAAATTTCTGATCCTAATTCGTAGTGATTGAGCCAAACATGCCATTTCAAAAATTATGTCTTTCAGAGCCCAAGTATGAAAAACAGTATTCTTTTTGTGGTTATTGGTAGAAGGTACTGGTTACACTTTACTGATGAAGCAAATATCATGTAAACTTTAAACTACTCTTGTAACAGTAGGCCTTGGCTTTTGTACATACTAGGTGAATTGATCTAAATAGTCTTATTTTAGTTTGGGCAGTCTGTGGTTGGGACACCCTGTATACAGGGTTGACCATATTTCAGTTCTAAGTTCTCACCATTGGTATCTTGAAAATTTAAGACATACGAAGTAGGTTAAATTTGAAAAAGGCGAAACAATCACACAAATTATGTTTGGAGGTTTTGATCTCATAGCATTCTATGTAATTTAAATAAAAATAATGGTACCTAACTGAAAGTCAAAAAATTCAATAATTTTCGAAAGAAAATAGGAACATGAATCTCATAGTTTGATTCGAATTCTTTTATTCAATTTTTGGTGTATTTTAATGTTTAAAACGTGTTTACTTTCGTTTGTATCTTAATTAATATGCGTCCACACAAACATTTTTTCAAATTTTTTTCTCGCGACAATATATCTTAAGCAACTCTAAATAATATGTAACGAAAATGCAAACAACTTTTAAAGTTTTATACTGAAAATAGATGTATTCTATTATAATTGTGAAACTAAGTGAATAGTTAACAGAATAAGTAAATTAAACTATACCAGAGACACTGTACAGGGTGTTACAAATAGTAGGTAAAGCCGTTAACTACATATTCTTTAGACTAAAATAATGGGACTTTTTTTATGCCATTTTTAACGGCTTGACCTACTAATTTGCAATACCCTGTATATTTAAATTTGTATAAAAAAGAAAAATAATAAATCTTTCGAGAAATTGGTAGGGAGTATTTTGAGGGGTGAAAAATAATGTCGTGGTTCCAGATTGCATATGAAAAATTGATGATGCAATTCTTTCAAAAATTGGTAACTAATAAAATCATAAAGGTTAAGAGATATGCGCATTTTTGGGCTTTATTCGATAAAATAATATATCTTCTTAATTTTTTTTTACTGAGCTAATAGGTTGCACATTTAGGCTATTGACTAGAAGATTAAAAAAAAAAATATTTTACTACATTAATCGTTCAAATGGTCATTTTAGATGAAAAAACCGCGGAGTGCTATTAAATTAGAGGGTGGAAATTGGAGATAGGGGTGAAAATGCACCCCTTTCAGTTTTTTAATTGTAGCACGAAAACGAAGCAAAATTTCGCTATAGTTCATAGGAAAAATTATTTAGAGAATTGAATTTCCCATAGAAATGGCTTATTTAAAAAATTTAAAAAGAAAATTTTATGCAAAAAAATCGTTAATAAACAATTTGAAATAAAGCAAAAAATAAGATTTTTTTATTTATTTTTTACTTTTTTGCCTCTAGTTTTTTTTTAAGTAAAGATAGGTATAGGCATTACTTCATAAAAAAAAGTAGATACAATTTCCTTAAAAAAAAGAGGTTATACAGTATTTTTGTATGAGAATTAACTCAATGGCTTCCCAAACTTAGCTGATTTTTCGATTTTTGTCGCGTTTACCCTTATACGTTTTAATTCTCATTTTTTTGCAAAGAAGGAAAGATTCGTTCAAGGATTTTCATCACATGACTTGTTCGAAGGGTCATTAAAAATGAAAAAACCGCGGGGTGCTATTAAATTAGAGGGTTGAAATGGAAGATAAGGGTGAAAATGCACTTTTGCAGTTTTTGAAATATTGCACGAAAATTAAGCAAAATTTCAATATAGTTCATAGGAAAAATTTTATAGAGAATCGAATTTACCATCAAAGTGGCTTATTTAAAAAATTTAAAAGAAAAATTTTATGCAAAAAATCGTTAATAAACAATTAAAAAAAGCAAAAAATAAGATTTTTTTTATTTTTTTCGTTTTTGACTAATTTATGTTAAAAACGACGAAAATCTAAAAAATATTTAAGTTTGACTGGTTATAACTCAGTCAATATTAGTCAAAAAACTGGAAAATGCATCATTTTGAAGGGAATTTCATCTAGTTTTTTTGTACCGCAATTTTCTTTGCCTACTTCTACTAAAAAATAATAGTCAAAAAAGTAAAAAAAATCAAAAAAATCTTATTTTTTACTTTTTTAAAATTGTTTATTAATGATTTGTTGAATAAAATTTTTCTTTTAAATTTTTTAAATAAGCCATTTCGATGGGAAATTCAATTCTATATAAAATAGCTCAATACATACCCATGAGGCCTGTAAATTTTAAAATCGCTCGGTTGAACCGTTTTCCTTTCCGGAATCGTCAGTTTTATAAAAAATTAAAGGAGCAGGTTTATTGCTCCTTAAATATCAAATAATCATGATTAAGATGAAACAAAATTTTTTGCGTTTTTTTTTTTCACAATTTCGCGATAAAATATCGAAAAAATCAAATTTTTCAAAATTTTTTTTGCGTTATTTATTTCACAATTTCACATTGAATAGCTACTTATCAAATGTCGAAAACAATTGATAATAAAAAAGGCTAGAAAACTTTTGAAAAATGGATGAATAAATCGTATAGCGATTTTTTGATTTTTTTCAAAATTGAATTTTTTTCCAAATTTTGAAAATTTTTTTTTTCGATATTTGATGAGAAAAATAAAACAAAAAAAATTCTTTCATCTTATTCATAAAATGCTCTTAAATTTTTTATAAAACTGTAGATTCAGGTAAGGAAAACGGTTCGACCGATCGATTTCAAAATTTACAGGCCTCATGGGCTTATATTGAGCTAAAAAAAACTTTTGTACTTTTCGCAATATTCGCAAAATAGTCGTCGATTTTCCAAACTAGCAGAAAAATTAATTTCTTTGCACTATTTCAAATTAATACTGAGTATAAAAAAAATTCTCAATCATACCAAAAGGCCCTTGAAGAGGACTGATTCAAACTAAAACCCACCTTCCGTTCTCTGTACGATCATTTGTTCATGAGATATCGATGATCAAAAAAAACTCTCAATAGCCGATATCTCAATGAGAAATAATCGTACAGAAAATAAAAAAAAAACAAATTGAAGTTGAGGAATCAGGCTAAATGACCTTGCCATCGATTGTCAGAAAAAGTTTTCCATTGGCAGTTTTGAAAAATAAAAAATGTAAAATTTTTGCCTTGCATTATTTCTTTTGATTGCACCTAGAATGATGCTTAAAAAAATTTTTCATCTCAAGATTTCAAAACTAGAATTTTCAAGTTTCAAGATACTTCTTTTTTTTTCTCGATACGACCATTACTCACGAAGTGACAGCCTTTCAAAAATCACTAAAAAATTAAAGTTTTTTTGCTGATATAATATTCTGTTTGTTAAAATGCCGATATATTCACATTTATACAAACTGTATTGAAACCAAAAATTCTCCAAACGAAATTTTGACAAGTTTAACTAAAAATTCAATATTCAAATAAAAAAAGCGGGTATGAATTTGCTGCAATAAAACACCCATCTAAATTATATAAAAATTATAATACATTTCTTTAATTACGTTCGGAGAAAGTATGTAAAGCTCTTATTGTTAATTGTCTGCTGCTGTTGTATTAAATAACATTAAAAAGTGAAATGTCTATGTATATTGCACTTTGTAGTTCGTTAATAAGTAAGAGTTCCATTTCACTTAACAGTCCGAAAAAAACTGTATCTCCTAGTTGATTATTGATTACATGATAAATTACTTTGTGTGTAATTGGTAAAAGTTGACGCAAATATTTTAGAAAATGAGAGATGTTAGAAGTCACTAATTTCTAATTGTACTAATTGTTTCTAATTATACTAATTCTTAAAATCAGTTTAAATTATCTGGAAGAAATGTTACTTTTTTTTATAAATTCTGTAACCCACAGATTGATTAGCTTTTACACAATACATATGACAATTAAAGTCGAACATCGTACGGTTTGTAATAAACTGACAAGTTGTAGTCCATGTTTATAATTGTTGACGAGAATAGTAGGTACTAACATATGTATAAGGAATTTGTTAATAGACTTTTGTTATAGATTTTTAAATATCTATACAGGGTGTCCCGTTCATGTTTAAAAAAAACTTGTGTGCAAGTTCCTCATGGAAAAATAATAGGGGTAGTTCATGTAAATTTTTTTTCTTAGTCGCCCTGTTTTCGAGATACAGTGTGTTGAAGTTGTTACTTTCCAAATGGTTTTCCTTAATTATCTTTAAATCGGCTAAAGATAAAAATGTCAAAATTTGTACACGAGTAAACATCAACTGTGTGTTAAGAATAATGTGCAAACGGTTTCTTTCTGAAATGCAGTGTCGCCGATAAAGGTAATTGGAGGGGTACAATCGAAAAAAATATGTTAAAAGTCAAAATTTATTACATTTTTAAACGGTTCTGTGAACTCCAAAGCATATATACTTGTCAAAAATCGGTAGCATGTACCATTTTCGAAAAAAATGAAGCTGCATAGAAGGAAATGACAATTTCAGTATCTACTATAGTATTTCGAGTTTGCACATTTATTTAATTGTGCAGTTGTTTTGTTCTGTATGTCTGCTTCCTAATATTTTACTGTGTTTATCACTTTTTTAAGCATTCATGTTTATCAACAATTCAGTCCATTCAACAATTAATAGTTTATTTTAGTAATGGTAATGTAGTAGTTTGAAAAATCTAAAATTAGTTAATAATAGAAAATTAATTACCATAATCTGTTAATTTTGATTTACTATTTTAAATGTTAGTTTAAAACAAACTGAAACTTAAAATAAATTTAATTTTTTTTATAGTTAAAATGTTTTACAATTTAACTGTTTCATGTGATACGTAAGAAATTAAAATTATTGTCTTAAATGCAAATACTTGCAGCTAAATGCCTTCAGCACATTCAATGGTAAGGTCATCTTTCAATTTAATATTTTGTTAATGTACTTGCGCCGCTTTATGTGAGTAAAAAAAATTCAACTTCATTTTTCTCGAAAATGGTACATGCTACCGAATTTCGACAAGTATACCTTTTTTTTGTAGTATTCTTTAGAGGTTACAGAACCGTTTAAAAATGTAATCAATTTTGACTTTTAACATATTTTTTCTTCGATTGTACCCCTTCAATTACCTGTATCGGCGACTCTGCTTTTCAGAAAGAAACCGTTTGCACATTATTCTTAAAGCACAATTGATGTTTACTCGTGTACAAATTTTGACATTTTTATCTTTAGCCGATTTAAGGTGGCCATATCCCTGGCCAAGGAATTGTCAAATTTCTGTCGTTTTTAGGTACTGAAATCTTGAAAAGCAATACGCTTTATTTTCCCATGAGGAACTTGCACACAAGTTTTTTTGCAACATGAACGGGACACCCTGTATTCCTAAAAATAATTTTTATATATCGTCGCCCTTTTTTAGACTACGCTACGTTTAAAACATTTATTTTGTTCCTTTGAGATATAGGGGAATGAAGCGATTTAATTCCATTTAAGTATGCAGCTTTAGGTTTTGATTGCCCATAAACGTATGCATGTCTCATAGATCCTTTACATAAAATGTTATAGTTTTTACCTGCAACTTTTTTTTTTCCAAGATATTTCAAACTCGCAGTATAATGAAGGCTTCAGAAAAATAAGATCTTGCTGCATGTCTCTAGGGTGCATCCTTTCGAGATAAATTACAAAAAAGTTATTTTTGAAATTATGTTAATTCAAATAATCACATTGCCCGTGAATAACATAAAGTATTATTTAAATGTTTTTCTGGACTATTTTTTGCAAACCTTTTTATTCATTATTTTCATTAATATTGAATAATTTGTATTTCGAAAATTTGTGCTCTTTTATGGAAACATTTCTTATTTATTTGTGATGTATTAAAGACTGTCAAAAATTTTAGTTACACTCAGTATAAGAAGATTAACAGAATTTGGTGGTATTATTTTTAAATACGTTACTTATCAAATATAACCTTAGTATTTTTGAGAAATCCACTTTTAACAATAACTGTGTTAAAAACGACGACGATGTTAATTTTGGTATGTAAGGGTCATAATTTAGGAACATAATATTTTTAAATTTGCAAACCTTTTACTATTATTTTCTTAGGAAACTTTCATAATGCCATGTTTTGAAATTAGCAATTATTAGGTAGCTAGATTAACCAACAAAATACATCAGTTTAATAATGTGAACATTTGTCGTAATCATTGTGCAACCACAGAAATCTTTGTTGTTCAAGAGACACCAAAGACGATTCGCTCTTAGAATGTGATGGAAATTTTCACTTTCACACATCGAAACATAAATCATTTAAAATATCTTCTGCGTCAAATTTTTTATGAAGGAAATAAACTAAAGACAAAATACGTGATTCTTGTTTTAATGCAAACCTTTACATCATTCCACTCTAAGTCGTGCATGTTGTACTGATTCACACGCAGTTGCGTTCCAGCCAAAGAAACTCCTGTCATCTCGTCTTGAAGAGATCCTATAGTGAAGGCGCCGGGGATTACGTGATGAAGTAGAAGCTGCAAATAAATAAATATATAAATTTTATAAGTACTAAATCAGTCATTGCATTATTTTTTGACAAAGTGTAAACTGATTTTCATCACATAACCCAAACCATAGTGTTATTCATATAACAAGTCGAGATCTCGTCATCCTCAGTGGTGACTTTGCAAATGCTTCGCCGCGACTGAGCTTGCGCCTCAGTAGGGGTGAAGCATTTGTAGAGTTACTACTGAAGATGCCGTCAGAGGAAGAGTGAAACGTTTAGAAGTATTGGATGAAATCAGTTATAGAGGGTACGAAAGAGCGGCTTTAGAATCAACGAGAAATTAAAGATTCCTAGCTAAGGCTAAGAAAGTGCAAGATACTTCATGGACTGTGAATGCCTTAAAACCTTTAACCTATCACTTTGTTTTCTTTTACTTCAAATCAAGAAAAGCGTCCATATTAGTCTTAAAGCAAAGTGGATCGGTTGTATCTAGACATCGTTATCGATAATCGGGAGAAGAGAAGAGATCGGACAGCACGGTCCGATAGCTTGAGTATAGAAGGTAAACAGAGTTTATAAGCAGCCAAATTCACTTTACTTTCAGGCTCCCGGTATGCGCATCTCTTTAGATTATGTTCCGTTTCGTCGGTATGGAAATTGTAAACTAGACGGCTGTGATCGTGTTCCCAGTCGCACTAAACGACGTCACAATACGTTCCTGCTGCGACGTCATTTATTGACTTGACAAAATTTAAATTTTTACATAATTTTAAACATCTGTAATTAATTTGTAGCATTAAATATTTTTTTACACCTATTGTCAATTACAGACTACTTTATGCAATTTTATATTAATACCCATTTAAGCCTACCGTCCTTTTAAAAGGACGGTATAAACATACTCATCCTAGTGAAGTACACCTTTCCAAATTTAGATGGCGCCACTAAAGCCCAACGGTTCATAATAATGAGATATAATACATAACTAGCATTTGCAATTTATTAAGTTTTTTGAGTGGTTTTCTCAACTAACTGTTTTTGGCAGTATTACGTTCCAGCTTGCAATGAATAATTGGAGGTAAGTTTTATAATTGTGGCAGATACATTTGATTAGTTTTTATATATGTTTTACTTTATTGTTGCGTAAATTCACAAAACCTTACCTTTAAGTCGATTGCCGGTTTAGTAGATGGTTAGAAGTAACTCCGCCCTTTTAAAAGGACGGTAGGTTTATGTACTACTTTTGATTGATTTGTTTTTTTTTTCAGTTATTGGAAAAAACCCATCACTTTGACTGAATTAATTGAACTAATTGAAGAAGACGATGGCGCCGATATTCCAGATAGTATAACAATTTTTCCACCAGATAATGCGAATGAAGATGGTGACACTGACGAAAAATCGGGGGACGAAATTGTAGTCGAGATGAATAATTTGCCCGGATCTCAGATAAGAGCTGAAGCAGAATTACAAGACGCATCGGTAGATGGCTGGGAGAGTGACGACGAAAAATCTCTTTCAACATTTATAGAACGAAAACCAAAACTAGTGAAAATTTTTGATTACAAAAATGGTGATTTAAAAGAATCGAGCTTTTCAAAATGGCAACCAGTGACGATCGTTCGTAACAATCTTTCCCCCGTAGCTACGTTCCGATTGTTTTTTGACAAGGATGTAATGAGTCAAATTTTGTATTTTACCAATATATTTGCTAAGCAGCATAACCGTACAGGAGAATAACCGAGAGGGAACTATTTTGCTTTATCGGTGTTCTAGTGTGGTTACATAGCATTACCGCAAAAGAAATTGTATTGGTAAAATAGAGATACAATTAATAATGGTGTATGATGCAATATCATGTGATAGATTCCAATTCAGCAATATTCATTGCAACGATAACACTCAGTTGGATAATGCTGACAAATATGCAAAAATGAGATATGAGAAATGTTTGATATCCTGAATAAGAAATTTTTTAAACACGCCCCCGTCGAAGAATCTCATAGCATTGGCGAGTCAATGGTACCCTACCACGGTCGTCATAGTGCAAAGCAGTTTATAAGGGGAAAACCTATTCGATAGGGATATAAATTTTGGACTGAGTCATTGCAATTGGGTTACATAATTCATTTTGATCCATACCAAGGTTTCTCGTGCACGCTATTTGAAAAATATAAACATTTGGATCTTGGACTTTGCATTGTATTGCAGTACGCAGATGCACTACAGAAAATGTCATACAAGTCATTCCATTTATATTTTGACAATTTTTTTTCTATTCAAAGAACTCAAACTAAGAGGTATAAAAGCTACTTGAACAAAGGGAAAATCGAATCCCACGGTCACCTTTATTCAATGCAGCGACAATGAAAAAGAAGGAACGGGGATTTTTGATTGTCGATTGTCGATAATAAAATTGTAATTTGTAAATGGAACGAGAACAGTGTAGTAAATGTAGTTTCTATTATTTTATCAGTGTTTCCATTAAATAAGGCAAAGAGATTTTTCCAATCCGAAAAAAAATATTTATGTAGATCAGCCAAAATTTATAAAATTCTACAACGAAAATATGGCAGGTGTAGACAGGGCTGACTAAAATCTTAATGAGTATAGGGTGGCAATAAGAGGAAATAAATGGTACTTTCCATTATTTGCATAGTTATGGCTATGCAAAATGCTTGGCGACTCTATAAAGGCTGTGACGGAAAATTGGACTAATTGAAATTTCGAAGGTCAGTTGCGTCAGTTACTGGAAAAATACAAACGAATTTTCTCGGTATGACCAAGTGGATCACTTAGTTTTATACAGAGGTCACCCACCAGACCAGTGACCACATCAAATATAAAAAGTGACAATATTAGCAGGTCTCCAGTTTCAGAGTAACTTCTGAAGAAGAGAGCGAGCGATATGTCTCTCGAAACATTATAAATCGACGACGTGGCAACCAGCCCGGAAATCATTCAACCACACACTTTAATTGCTTCGAAAAAACCGTTAATTTTATGTTCTCCTTAAAATGTAGTTTGTATTTTTACAACCTTGTCTTATTCTAAACGTAGATATGTATAGCCTTACCATCTTTTTAAAACGACGCCATATTTCGACCTAATCCAAAACGTAAAAAAAATAATTATTTTTATTTCACTTAGTTTTATGCACTTAAAAACAATTTGAGAAAAAAAATAAACATTTAAAAAAAATTACCTCAGGGTTAAATTTTCATGCAAGTTGCCCTTTATATAAGAAATACGTTCAGACTGGTCAATTTTTATTTTATTTGAGCAAATGATACTTTGAACTAAAAATGTCATATTCAACAATACAAACTAATCGAAATCATAACCCAAACCATAGTGTTATTCATATAACAAGTCGAGATCTCGTCATCCTCAGTGGTGACTTTGCAAATGCTTCGCCGCGACTGAGCTTGCGCCTCAGTAGGGGTGAAGCATTTGTAGAGTTACTACTGAAGATGCCGTCAGAGGAAGAGTGAAACGTTTAGAAGTATTGGATGAAATCAGTTATAGAGGGTACGAAAGAGCGGCTTTAGAATCAACGAGNATTTTTATTTTATTTGAGCAAATGATACTTTGAACTAAAAATGTCATAT
Organism: Anoplophora glabripennis; assembly: GCF_000390285.2. Taxonomy (NCBI): domain Eukaryota; kingdom Metazoa; phylum Arthropoda; class Insecta; order Coleoptera; family Cerambycidae; genus Anoplophora; species Anoplophora glabripennis. Next base: position 44,235 of record NW_019417115.1, read on the forward strand.
TCAACAATACAAACTAATCGAAATGGACTAGAGACAGAGATAATTCAAATAAATTTTAAAATTGTTTGCTTTATAAGCTAAGAAATGCATTATCATCATGTGATATTACAGCACCAACTGTATGTTTCTGCTCTCTACTTTAAATTTAATATTAATTAAAAAAAACATGTTCTGTAATAATTACACTAAACATACATCGTGACCAAAAACTCATATCTAAACACACATACAAACTTTTGTCCCTGTTTTAAGTAATAAGGGGAATAAGACTGGGCTTTATTTCCAGGCTTATGCGAACGATTTAGTTGTCCCAGCATTCGGGAACTACAACAGCGTTGGCGGTGTGTCAAGCAAAAATGTAATATAATAAATTAATAATAAATATAGATATTAGACTGCTCACAATAGGCGTCAAGTTGTATAGGTCAAGCGTCTGGGTTGACACTAGAAGCAAAATTTGGAAATTTGGAAAGGCTAGGTGATCATTATGTGCGAACCGATACCTAACAGCAAAAACAGGAGCAACAGAAAAAAAAATGAATTTTCAAAGATTAGGCTGTATCGACAACAAAAAACTGATGTCTTGGAAGTTTCATTAAATTTGCTACCACTTCATATTGCGATTGTGCTTTGCGTATCAACAAAGACAGTGCAGGATCGTACGACAAAAAAGGTGCACTTTCAAGTTTCAAGATCTTGAATGTACTATAGTGGGAGCTTATTTTTAAGAAAAGATGGTTGCAAAATTTAACATCACAACATTTTCGAGATTCGCATAAAAGAATATATACAATGCTTTTCCCTACTGCTGAAACTGAAATATTTGCTAGGAGTGCATATGTGACAGAGCATTATGCATCTGCGATATATGTATTGCAGTAAAAGTCTCAAACAAGATGTGCTGTGACTTTTGTGAGAGCTTGGCATATCTGACATTGAATCTCCTTAGTAAAACTTTCTTATATGCATGATAATTTTTGTATAAGAAAAGAATTAGCTAAATGAATAAATATGTAAGTAGGAGACACAATACGTCAGAATTGGCCGTGGTGCTTTTTGTACAACGGACTCACAGTCTCGTGGCACCCTCTTCATTTAGCACATTTATTTAATACGACATGGCATTTGCCTATTCAGCACGCAAAAAATCATAAATTATAACTAGCTTGTTAATTATTTGTGCCTATAAAATTTTCTGGATACTAGTGAATTACACAATTTTTTGACATGTTTGATATTTGTGTAACATGTGTGGCAAAATTGTAATAAATCTAAGACTAGACGACACTGAGTTAAATATTTTATTAAATACTAACAGACAAATTTATGTAGGTAAACATAACGCTAACCGCTGTAAACAATCGTGTTTCAAAAGCGACTTAAAAATAGCGTCTCCGATTACCATTTTTTTTTCAATTAACCATCCATTTTTTCAGGTGTCTTCAGTTAACGATTGGTCATGGTAATCGATATGCTTTGCTAAATGTATTGTTTGCAAAGTTTTGTAATTTCATTGGATCTTTTTTCCAATTTTCAAATTTAACATGGTGATCTAGATTTTTTACTTATTAAATGTTTTATATACCATGCTATTCTAATTATGATGTTGCGCATTTGCACAGTTCATTCAGTTTACTTAAACAGGTTTCGAAGTAATGTGTAGAAATTCTGCCTTCAGCATTTTACATAGATGTCAGATTGATTAACTTAATTATCTATTTATCCTAGTTTCCTTTCGTTTTTCAGATCTCCATAAATAAATAAATTATTTTAGATTGGATTGTTTGCTGCAATTACAAAATTGCAACTTTACGGTAATCATAAAAAGTAAACAAAATATAAATTTAAGTTATTACTTTGAAGTTCAATATAGTTACTATACTTTGTTTCATACGATGTGAAAAACTTAATACTGCTAATACTCAATGTTTCCTTATTAGATATGCTTATGTAAAATCACTAAAGTATTATGATTATTATTATGAGAAATTTTTTTAGGCTGTCTGTAACAGATGCTTCGTACGATAATAAATTTTAAATAACTTTCTTGATCATTTTCACTTTAAACTTTCCAAGCGGTATCAAAGTTTGTAAAAAAAGTAGCCAAATTAGTTTCGTTCAGGATTACTACTTTGAATTATGTTAATAAATAGTTTCGAATTTAGTTTAGTGTTTTTTTAGAGTTAATGTTTAATTAATACAAAAACAGCAAATTGTATACATATTTTTGATTTGATTTGATTTGAAGAGAAAGCTTTGTTATGTCTTGAAATATAATTCATATAAATTGTGATTTTTATTCAAAAAGTTAAATAAACTATCCTGGTAAATAGTTGTAGTAAATATTATATTTCGCATGTTAAAACAGTTCAGTCATTTTTATTAATTACCTATCTAATTTCACGTATTTTATAATAACAATTACATTATTTTTCGAATAGTTTCATATAATGTAGTGAGTGAGCCTATAGAAATCCAAAGAAATGCCCATCATTTCCTGGACACCCTGTACGAGAGAGGTGTACCAAGAAAACAGTTCTTGATTTTTGACAGGTTGTGCTATAACTCTTTATGAAGGTGAAGACTTAAATAATTAGCCGGAAGCAATTATTAATTTCTTTATCGTTATAACTCTTGAATATACTTGAATGTCAATAAATATACTTATGTAATCATTATTGAGTAATTTATAACACAAGGTTTAATCTTTGGAGAGCAACCGAAGATAGTCGTCAGATGCGACTAAATCTCTGTTGTTCGGATGTTCTTTCCTGGTAGAAAATATCACATATAAAATTTCCTTTACGCGAATTATTTCCTCGTTTTAAATTTAAACAGTAAATTTGAAAGTTTCAAGGTTGCCATTACGTTACAATAAAATGGAAGATGTCATTACTCACCCCGCTAAGTAACCTGGGATTTTCTTTGAACTTTTCTTCAGCTTTTTCAGGCCCACCAAGTTGTACCAATAGTGTTCTAAATGCTTTATCAGTTGGTACAAATACGGTGTACGGACCTGTTTCATTTAGGATGGTGTCTAATCCAGATTGCCTTAAAAACTTAGCCATGGCGTAGAGGCCATTCTTTTTCAAAATTTCAGGTAATTCCACTGATACTCTAGTCTTTTGTTGAGAGAAGGTTTGTTGGGTCGGATTGATATTTTGACGGTGTGACGGTGTCGGTAGAGTTGGTGAAACATTTTGATATATGCTCACTGATGATGGAAAACTTGTAGAACTAGGCTTAGGTAGATGTGTCGATGCAGAATTGAAATTATTCGATGAGAGAGAATTTTGATTTAAAGAAGAGACGGTTGAAGCTTGCCTGATCAAATCGTTTTGAGAATAATTCAGAATATAAGGCCTTCGTGTGGGTTTGTTGTATTCGTTTTTATACGTTGAAATGGGTGGCGAGGTAGTGCTCTTCGTAGTAAAGTAGTCCCTAGTGTAAAGAGAAGAGGAAGTCGGTAATGTTCGGGTATGTGTTCCAAAACTAGTTTTCAAAATAGGTACGTTAATGGAATCCTCTGATGTAAACGCACTTGTGTCCAAAGTTGAAGCTTTGGTATATACTGAAGATGTCGTTGGAACGAATGAAAATTTACTTTCTAGTTCATCTTCGGACAGGTATGAGTTAGGGGAAAATGTTACCGAAGAAAGGGGTCTGTATGCAGTTGAAACTTCAGGCCTCTTCGTGGTTGTTGTAGATGTGGTAGTTGTTGTAGTTGTTGTAGATTTAGGAGCAGCTGGTAATTTAATTTGCCCATCTTTAAGTTTTTTTAAGATGGAATCGATATCCACTTCAGGTTTGTCTTTCCCATTGCCTTTAATGCCTTGAACTTTCAATGTACCGTCACTCTGTTCTTCCAACAGAACAAATGTTACTTTTTTTTCGTTAGGCAAATTTTTTCCTATCGATTCAAATCCACCACTAGCACCTGTTTTCAATAATTCGAAGTTAGAAGCTGGTACCCCTTTCGTAAGTTCTTCTAAAATTTCTTTTGGTGGTTTAATAGTCGTTGTCGTAGTCGTCGTTGTTCTAGATAACACCAACTTTTCTAATTCACTTCCTGGTTCTATTTTTACGCCACCAGGGACAAGGCTCGGGTCTGTTGTTTTAATAACTTCCACCTTCTCACCATTGGGCAAAGTTATTTCCTCTGCTTTGTAAATTGGTTTGGGAGCAGAAGCAGCAGCAGTAATCGACTTAGGATTCGATGTTTTAACCAGTTGTGCCTTTTGACCATTTGGCAGAGTGATTTCTTGCGGGGCATCAGCGTCTCCTCCCGGAACAGCTTTCGGATCAGTTGTTCTAATAACTTGCAACGTTTGGCCATCGGGTAATGATATTTCTTCCGGTTTAGTCGCAGGTATGCTCGGATTGTCTGCTCGAATGACAGTTACTTTTTGTCCATTCGGTAAAATAATTTCTTCTTCTTTTCCGTTTGGTATATCCTTCGGATCTGTTGCTTCGATGAGTTTAATCGTCTTACCGTTAGCTAACGAAATTTCTCTCGAGGACACATTTTTTTTTTCTTCATCTTCAGTATTTTTGCCGATAGCTAATCTTAATTGTTCAAGTAAGTCGTCTTTACGAATTCTTTGCGATTTATACTGTTTCTGTAGCTGATCTAAGTCTTCGATAGATTGTATCGTTTTTACTTTGTTACTGGCCGCGGGGAGAGCTGTGGGAAGGAAAGAGGTGGTCTTGTCTTTTTTCGTTGATTTTATCGTTGTCGTAGGTGGTGGAGTTGTTGTCGTTGTTGTGGTTGTAGTTGTTGGGTGTTCTTGATAATACTGTTTCACTGCTTGTTCAAATAAACCTACTTCTTCCGGATAAATATATCTAGGAACTGATGTATGAGAGTAATGTAAATTTTCTGTTCCAGGTTGTCTATGTACTTTTTGGTACAGTTTCTTTTTTTGTTCCTTTTGTTGTTCTATAAATTCTTCATGGTCCTGCTGTGCCTTTTTAAGTGCTTTTTCATATTGTCTTTCTACGAACTGATTATGTTTTTCTATTATTGCCTGTTTTTCTCTCAGTTCTCTAATTTTTTGTTTATGTTTTTCTGGATCCAACTCCTTGATTTGCTCTTCTATAGCAACAATTGGATCTATGGTCGGTCTTGGTTTACTGAACTGTTGCTGCGATCCAAAAGTATGACTAGGATTTAATATTTGTCCAGATCTTGATTGGCTCGCAAAATTTGGTTGGAAATTAGTTTGTGTATGATGTTGTATAATGCCATGGTTTGCGTTTTTTGTAGTTTCAACTTTGGGTTGCACTTGTTGATTCGTTGTTAACAAAGGTTGTTGTTGGTTGTACACATTCAGTTGAGAAGATTGTGGCGTTTGAGGTAAAGAATTTACAAGTGGCAAAGTACTCAAAAATTGATTTTGTGCAAATTGTTCGCGATTCTGATTTAGAAATTGTTGACTAAGGACGTCAGTCTGTTGAGTAGCATGATTTTGTTGTTGGTTATATTGCAGTGGCAAGGACAGTGGAGATTCGTCTTGAGCGAAAGAATCTTGTGGTTGATTTATAAATTGAGGATTGTTTTGGAACGTTTGACTTGCTCCTTGATTAAAAATTTGTTGTCTTGCGAAATGCTGCGGCTGAAACGTTTGTTGACTCTGTGGCACATTAAATCTGTGATGCTGCTGGATGTCACTTAGGATCTGACCCTGTTGTTGCGGTGATAGCTGGGTCCCTCTTTCTGCGTTTGGAGGAAATTGCTGGAAAAAAGAAAATTGTAATTAGTATTGGTAAATAATACATGTCTAATTGTCTACAAGTATTGTATACATATTTTGCTAATATATTGTGTTCTGTTTTCAGGAAGTAAAACTCGCACCTTACTAATAACACTATATTTATTGGTAAAAGCCGCAAACATACTATATCGTTTCACAGATAAACGGTGGTTCTTATGCTAGTTGAGAATCATAAAAACTATTATAAAAACTTCGTGGTATTCGCAAAGAATAACGGCGAGTTTTCATCATACATAACATATTGTATGTTACAATAATGTTATAGTTGTAATAATTTTATTTAGCTATAGCAATTTAGAAACGAGAAAAATCTTATATTACTGATATCTAAAAAAGAGTAAGAAAATATTTGAAGGAAAAATTAAAATATAAAATGTATCAAAGTGTTAAATACAATCAAAAGAATCAGAATCAATTTTGCATTCCAAAATGTATAATATTTTACCATTATTTCTATTTAAAAAAATAAAGTGTACGTTTCTCTTTTTATTTGAGTTATTTATTATTACTACTTTTTTTCAGTATGCAGAAATATTCAATCAACTAAAAAGAATAAATAAAATTCCACAAATAAATAATTGCAGGGTCTCTAACGTTCTTCCGATTTGATATTTTGACCTATTACTTATTTTCAGAGATCCACTTTCTATTCTGTTGTATATTTAATGCAAATGCAGAAAACATTTAAATATACAGATACACATAAAAATATGGAATATGTATCGTTATCGTATGCATATTTCATTTATATTTACCTTGGAGTAAGATTAGCGCAATATTTATTTACGAAGATGTGAATTTTTTTATATTCTCACTTTTCGCTATTGCAATATGATTTTAATGTTAACAGATAATGTATACCACCATCTGTAAAGTGTTCATGGATTACTGCCCAGAGGAGAACATTTTTTTAATGTTGTTCTTTTGAGAAGAATTATTATTATTCAAAAAAATTTTTACTTGTCAAAAAAATCACATTACCACAGAAAAAATTAGGAAAATTAGAAAAATTTTTTTTATTTTTATCATGTTAAAAATATGAAAATGTGACAGTAAAAGAACGAAAATTTGAAAATAAAACCATTTCGCTCTTAAACCATTTCAAATTTTCTTTATTTTTTTGAACACAAAATGATTTTTGGAAAAAAATAAAACGGTTTTTCTTCCGGGCGATAATAACCCTTGGATATATTGTATATACGTATGATCCATTTACCATTTAATTAACTGCGATTTGTAATACTATACTGATTAATTGAATGATTATAATTCTATTTATATTTTTATTGAAAAAAAAATGAATGTTCATGAGGAGTTAGAGGTATATTCCAGAATCCGAATATTAAAATATTAATTTCCTTTTGTGTCTATTTTCTGTTTTCTTAAAGATTCTCTTCCTGGGAATTAAACAAATAATGTTTGAATGGTTGTTTATGTATTCTCACAATTGATGCAATCATTCGTTCACATTGTTAGAAATTGATATTATAATTATTCTTAATTGGGTGGCTATTAGTATTTTTAATTACCTACACAATGAAAATAAAAGTAATTGAACCTTTACTTTTACTTTTATAGATCTATTGTATGTACAACATATGTCCTAGAGAGATGTACTTAATAGAAAAAATATATCTAACTTACACCATAGTTGTAAGTAATTCCTCTTCTTGTCTCAATTATGTAAGTCCCCCATCTGTTCTTTAATGATAATATACAGGGTGGCCAAATGAAAACGAAACAGAGCCATTTTCAAGAACTGCGTCAAGATTGTAGAAAAACGCTCAGACCCGTCGATTTTAGATTAAAGGGGGACATTCTTTGCTGGTATTTTTGACTCCGCCACTTTCAC